>NW_017670250.1:22981-129083 GCF_001879085.1 Nicotiana attenuata | reverse complement strand
AAAAACCGAGGAGCCTTTTCTTTCCAAATCCCGGCCAAAAAACCGAGGATCTCCCGGCCAAAAAACCGAGGAGCTTTTTCTTTCCAAATCCTGGCCAAAAAATCGAGGATCTCCCGCCCAAAAAACCGAGGAGCTTTTTCTTTCCAAATCCCGGCCAAAAAGCCGAGGATCTCCTGGCCCAAAAAAAAACCGAGGAGCTTTTTCTGTCCAGATCCCGGCCAAAAAACTGAGGAGCTTTTTCTTTCCAATTCCTGGCCAAAAAACCGAGGATCTCCCGCCCAAAAACCGAGGAGCCTTTTTCTTTCCAAATCCCGGCCAAAAAATCGAGGAGCCTTTTCTTCCCAAATCTCGGCCAAAAACCGAGGGTCTCCTTACACAATCCTGATTTGATTGCTTAGATATGTGTCACAACTAACTCACGAAATTTTTCTAGTGAAAACTGGGGCAGAAAAATTTCGTTCGTTTGTTTTGGTATCTTACGCAGGTCGATCTCAAAACACAGGGTGCGAGATGACCAATGGAATGAGTCTCAATCCAGAATAAAGAAAAGAAGAAAAGAACAAAAAGAAATGAACTCAAATGTTGAAGCGAACAAAGGTGCGGATTGCTCAAAATTTGATTGAAGTCACAAGCTCCGCCGATCCCGCTTTGACCTAATGCTACAGAAAGAAATAACACCTACAACTTGCGAGCATCAAGATTCAGATCGGAGTCCACAGCAAAATCAGCTAAGACTCAAGATCAAACTTCAAGAGATTTATAGATAGGAATCTTGTAACTCGTACTTGATAGGTTTAGCTAGTTTAGCTTTTTATTTTTCATGTTGATATAATAAGGAGCTCAGCAAGCAGAAACAGCAGCAACAACCGTGAAATCACGGCTTCCCGATAGTCCCAGCTACCAAAACTTCCAGAACTACACTGACCTGATTCCTTTATAGGCAAGGATATGTAGGCAACCTCTGAAGCAAGGTTCGGTCAGACTCTTTTAAAAAATGCTTCTCATGGAGTTTCAAACGGGCAAAAATCCCTCATATTGCTCACTTTATCTTTGCCCGAAAACTCTTCATGTTTCCGAGCAAAGAGGGGCAGCTGCAAGCACGTGATTTTTGCCCTATGCGAAATACTCCGACGAAATCCAAGAAAATAGTTTTTTTTTCTAATTATTTACCATTTTATAGGATTTTGTAGAATTTTTATCTTGTGCACGTTTAAGCCATAAAAAATACCAAAATATCATGCATGACATTTAGGTTTTATTTTTACATTTTTAGGACTAATCGGAAGTTATTGGTTTTATAAAAATGGAAAATCACAAAAAATATTTCATTTTTACACTGTTGCCTTTTATTTTTAGGTTATTGATTTTCTCTTTTAGTTTAGGATTAAACAGCTTTTATGATTTTTATAATTAGTTTAATTTCACATTTTTAGATAATCTAGGATTTTAATTTTAGGATTTTTAACTAAAGAAAAGAAAGAAAGGAAATTAGAAATAAAGAAATTGAAGAAGGGGTGTCATTTTCGGAATTGGGCCACCTTTAATTCAGCCCAAAGATTTCCTCCCTTCAAAAATAATTACCCAAGCCCAAGTGCTCACCACCCCAGCCCAAAACCGGTCCAAACCCATTTATATTTTTGACCCGACCCGGATCCCCTCTCATTAAGAGGACACACGCAATACCCATTTCGGATTCACTTTCACTCTGCACACACGCTCTTCTAACCATGACCTGACTCACACGGAAAACAAAAAACAAAATCTCTGCAAGCAAATTTCTAGAAAAAAAAAATGGCATTTCAAATCTGGAGAAAAAGCTTCACGAGAAACGGAAAAACAAAAAAGCAGAGTCCAGATCAGAGAATCATAAGCTAAGAAAAATAGAAAGAAAACTGAAATTTCCGATGAAGATGTGAAGAGCACTGATTTCAAACTCGATTTCTTTCTTCCTGGGCTTCGAAAAGCTGTTCCTGAGCTGCTGAGTTCCGTGTTCCATTCCAGCCTCTATTTGAGTTGTTTTTTTTTTTTGCAATTTCCCTGATATAGATTGAGAAAATCAAAGAAGGATTCACGAAATTGGTCATACAAAGCTTATGGTATTAACTGTTCGAACTCACTACTGATGTATTTGGTTCAAATCGTCTATTGTATGCTCATATCTCAAATTGTTTGCTGCATGTTCAAATTAAAATGAAGTTTCCTAGTTTGAGTTTAATTTTTGGATCTATGTATGAGGATGAGATCAAGATTCAGTAGCTAATGTTAGACCATTTGGTAACACACTCATTCCAAGACACTTTAGCTACATAATCAGAATTTCTACCAAATAGGCCAATTTTATGTTTTCTCGAACAGTCACACTTAATTAATTTTAAAATGCTTAGAACTCGGGACGCGCCATTTAGCAAATTTCCATGGCCTCCCGCAAAGATAATAATGCGTTAGTCGCTTTAGGCGCGTTCTTTAATAACTTTACCTTCCCAAATCCGGGTGTGCATTTCATGTGACCCAAATCCAAATCCCAAAATGTTGAATAAAATGTGTCGCGGATCCGGGTGCATTTCATGTGACGTGATCCAAAAATATGTTTTTAACAACGTTCAATTTCCTTAAAATTAATTAAAAGCGGTAAATAATTTGAAATTGCACTATAGGATAAAACATGTATTAAAATCAGATTTTAGGCCAATTATGATAGTTTAAGCGACCGTGCTAGAACCACGGGATCCGGGGGTGCCTAACACCTTCCCTCAGGTCAACAGAATTCCTTATTCAGAATTTCTGGTTTGCAGACTCCATTCGGGAAGTCGAAATTTCCTCGATTTGGGATTCAAGATAAACCGGTGACTTTGGACACCAAAAGCCAAACCTATCCCAAGTGGCGACTCAGAATAAATAAATAATCCTATTTCGAATAATGTCACTTAAAATGAAAAAACTCCCTTATACATTATCCTTCAAGGAGGTGTGTAAAAAAGGAGGTGTGACAATGGAATTTAGAAAAAATCATATATTTGAGTTCGTGAGGCCATGGGTAATCTTTATCTTCGAAAAATTTTGGATTCCAGGCACGTGGGTCCGAGGGCATTTTTGTCAACTTTTCGATCGGGGTTAGAAATTGTTATAAATTGGATTATAATGAGTACCTTAGCATATATTAATGGATTTACATAATTATTGGCTAGTTTTGGAGCGTTGTGCATCGATTCAAGTCATCGGAAGGGCGAGGAATGCCGGTTATGGACCTTCGGAGCGAGGTGAGTCTCCTTTCTAACCTTGTAAGAGGGAATTGTCCCCATAGGCGAATTAATTGGTTATGTGCTCCTATTTGTGGGGGCTACGCACGCACGAGGTGACGAGAGTCCGTGCGTAGCTACTATTATGCTATTGTCCGGGTAGTATAGGACCCAAAAACATGCTATACTTGTATTAACTGTCACTTATTGACAGCTCGAATTGCTTAAACCACATCGAATTAATAAATAAATTTCAAAAAGGATTAAACTTCTTTTCTTAAATTGTTAAAAGAGAAAGTGGCTTTTATTTGAATAAATATTCCCCGATAAATTCCTAATTGGCTATCTGAGCATGTATTTCTATGTGTACCTGCGTCGCATGCATGATTCGCGAGCAGGGTGATTGTTTAATTTATGTTGACCGCGTCGCATGGATAGTTCGCGAGCGGGGGAATAGATGCATCTATGGTTCACGCCGTCCTCGGCAGTGCACAGTTTACATTTCTGTTGGAGCGGGCCGTCGACCACGGCATGATTTGCGCATGCTTGTATTGCTTGCCTTGAAACTTATTGAAGTTGTTGCTGCCTCTTTCTGGCTTAAGAATATACGCATAAATGATGAAAAGGAATGATTTCCTATAAAAGAAAGAATTGTTTATTTGCTTCAACCAATTGAATTATAATCATTTTTAAAGAAAAATTCACGAATTAATATACTATGGATACCATCATTGGACCATTAGTAAGTGTCGAAGTCGACCATCTCGTCTCTACTTCTTCGAGTTTAGACGGGATACTCATTGGGTACACGTTGTTTTCGTACTCATACTACACTTCTGTGCATTTTTGTTGCACAGGCATATGTATCTCTAGTGGCCTACTGGGGTAGCAGCACGGATGATACGGAGACTTAGGTGAGCTGCACTTCTCGAGGCGATTCGCAGCCAGCAGAGTCTCTTTGAGTTTTCTGTATTTATTTCTGTCCAATATTGTATTCCGGACGATTGTTGTATTACATTATTCCTTAGAAATTGCTCATGCACTTGTGACACCGGGTTCTGGGAGAATTTTTGGATTATTAAATGTTAAGTTTTGTTAAAGACTTCGCGGTTGTTTCTGTAAATTTTATTATTCGTTATTTAATGTATAAAGAAAAAAAAATGATTCTAGACAATACAAAACTTGGAATTTAATTAAGTATTTTGGTTGGCTTGCCTGACAGCAGTGTCCGGCGCCACCACGACCCTCAGTGGATTTTGGGTCGTGACAGCTATCTAACCGCCTAGTACAAATCCGTTCCGAAATTTACACCGAGAACTTAGGGCCACCGCAGGAATCTCGCTCTTTCTGTTATAAAACCATAACGGTATTATTTCGAGGTTGGTCGTACTCGGCCCCGGTGTTCATCGAGCATTCTGATCTTCGCGTATAGTATTTTGCCATCGGGCTCGAGCCCGGCTCATATCGAATATGATTCTTGATGCGACCCCTCGAGCCTACAAAATTGGGGGCACGTGATTTTACCGTATACAATATACGACTTGTATTTTTTACGACGATTGAGATAATCAGGACCAAAAGAAAGGTGAACAAAAAGACAATGGAAGTGGAACAAGAGGAGGAAGAGAAAGAACTAATGCACATCAAAGAAAAGAAAGAAAAAAAAAGAGAGAGAGAAAGAAAGAAAGAAAGAAAGATAAGAACAGGCCACTGGGTGAGAAGACAAGGAATTAAGACTACAGCTTATACGCATCAAAATATGAATAAGTAAATATTCATCATTTAACTTATATGTGCTTTTGGCAAAAGAAAATATTTGCGTATATCCAAGTCACAAGAGTAAAGTGACGACCTCAAAAATAATAAGAATAATCTATATATACACTATATTAAAAGCACGAAGGCCCTTAGCGAAATGTCGGTCGTCTTTTCTACCCTTTAAAAATAGAGTTCACTTTGGGCAAAATAATCTTTCTAATTAATTTTCAAATATTTAGGAATAGTCATTTAATTAATTTCCTTATATCTAGGAATAGTAACTTAATTATTTTCCTAATATATAGGAATATTCATTTAATTTTACTAGAAATCTTTTCTTATTTAAATACATAAGAACTCTGAATATTTAAGACTTTAAAAGTAATAAAAGTTTTACGTACCTTATTTAAATTATTTTCTCATTTAAATTAACCCACTTTTCATATTGAGATAGTATGAATTATACTATTTGATGGGCGTGGAACTCACTTGATGGACAAAGAGTAGGTTTAATATTTAAAATTTTAAATCAAAAGATACAAACGCCATTAGTTATGTATTTTATTTTGAATTTAGTTTTGAAAGAATTAATTTTGAAATTTTAGAAAAGAATTCCTTGGTTTTAAATTATTGTTGTCTTTTATACTTCGTGTGTATTCTAAATCATGATTACCTTTAATTATTAATATAACTATGAAACTCGTGACAAATATCAATAATAATAGTAAGATTCTCATGACAAAACCATCCAAATAATAAAAGAAATCATATTTCAGCGATATTAGTCGTGAATTAAGAGAGATAATATCCAATTAGTTGAATTCAAGTATCACCACTAAATATTATGAATGAAAGTTGAAGTCAAGTACCATCACTAAATATTATCAATGAATAGTTTTTAATTAATTAACTATTATTCACTTTTATAATTAAAAATATTAAAATTGCATATGCAGATAAAAATAAATATTGCAAACACTATTATAATGATTTATTTAAACGCACATTACATGAAATGTTAATAGATATTTATACCTTTTGAGAATTATATTACATATGATACCTTCATGTTGGTTAAGATAATAATAATATTAATTTTTTACCTTAATTTTTATGGTAATTATTTTTGTTTTTCTAAAACACGTATAGTTTGGTTTAAATTGTTCGTATGATAGTTAAATCTAATAATAAGATGGAACTTATATTATGTACTTGAGCAAATAGAATTTATGTTTTTAAGGCCATGAAGAATATAATATTATTACAGGATATATTTGAATGCGAGTTAACATATTATTCTGTCATGTCGAGCAACTACAGCAAACGCACAATTCATATACCAAAATCATGATAAGACATTAGAATAACTTTATGTGATTTAAGTAATTTTTTCTTTATTAAGTTGGCTATATATTATCAATAGCTCTTGTTTTTTTTTTGAAATTTATTTTATAACTCAATTACATAGGTTAATAATATTTGCGTAATTTTTAAAAAACTTATACTCACTGATATGAAGTACACGCGCAACGCACGTACACTAAAACTAGTAATAAAATAAAAGCAACAACTGTTATTTAGCTATGTTATATTACTGATATAGAATTTATTAAAAGGTAATTTGAAAAAATTAGAGAAATTAGAATATTATAAAAGGTGTGACTTGAGTAGCTTGGCATTTAAAAGTGCACAAAATATGAAAGAAAAAAGAATCGGGTTCAAGAGCAACAATGTTTTGGTATTCCTTGAATCTTTCTTTTATATAGAATGCGAATAAGCTTCATTAGTAATATATAAATAACTAAAAATTATATAGAAGTATAGAACTAAATTTATGAGTAACCTAAAATATTTACTAATTTTCTCCTAAATCCGTTATAAGCATGTATAAATTTAAATATAGTTTGTTTCTAAATTCAAGCACTTTACAACGTGTGGCACGACTCTGGGAAAGTCATTTCAGGCATGATTTGAAGATAGTAGTATATTTTTTTGTTTCTAAAACCCTAACACCAAAAACAATCTCCATCCCTCACAACTCCTCCGCATGGCATCTTTAGCTCTACCTGGAAGCTTTTTAGCTACCAGCAAACCTCGTGCTTGTAGATATGCTGCCGGAGACTCAATTATAGTAAGCAATTTTCTCTTCCCCTTTACTATTATATTAATTATGTGGCGAGAACAATTGTGACTGCGCTGCTATCTTTGTAGAGATGTAATGTGGCAGAACCATTAAGGTTTAACAAGGAGAATGGGGAATCAAGCATGCCTCTTCAGATTAATGGCGACACTTCATTTAACAATCTTTGGAACGCTAATCAAGTAAGAAGATTTCCAGTTCCACGTGCTCAAAATGATACTAGACTCCGGATTTTCTCTGGCACTGCCAATCCTGCACTTTCTCAGGTATTAATTGTAGTTGGTATTTTTACTTCTTGTAAGAAATTGACGTTATAATTGATGCCTTCTTATAGTTTAAGGGGACTGAGTTGGCTGCATAGCGCTGCAGCTAAAGTAAAGGAAACGCACATTTGAATTTAGGGATTGCTTGAAAGAAAAAGCTGTACACTTAATTGCAACTTGAGCATTAGAAATTTTAGGCGTTAATTGAAAGTTAAGCTTCCAATTCTTTATTCTGTCTAGCTCTCCTTGGTAATTGCAATAAACTTCAATTAATGCCTAAAATAGATGATTAATGCCTAAAGAAACAGAGTATTTGAGTTTAGGGATTGTTTGAAAGAACAAGCTCTGTAGGCTCAATTGCAACTTGAGTATAAGATACTTTAGGTGTTACTTGACTCAATTCTTTTTCTTGTCTAGCTCTCCATGGTAATCATTATAGACTTCATTTATGAGCTGATATCAGATGAAGATGATTAAAGGAATATTTGAATATACACAACCTTATAGCCCGTTTGGCCAAGCTGCAAAAATCAGCTTATTTTGAGAAGTGCTTTTTTTCAAAAGTGCTTTTCTCAAAAGTACTTTTGGTGAGAAGCAGTTTGTGTTTGGCTAATTAGTTTGAAAAGCACTTCTGAGCAGCAATTAGTGTTTGGCCAAGCTTTAAAAAACTGCTTCTAAGTGTATTTTTCTCAAAAGTGCTTCTCAAAAAAGTGCTTTTGGAGAGAAGCTACTTTTTTCTACTTCTCCAAAACTGCTTCTGCTTCTCCTCGAAAGCACTTTTTTTCCTTCCAAAAGTTTGGCCAAACACCTCAACTTTTGGCCAAAAGTGCTTTTGGCAAAAAAAAAAAAACACTTTTGGCCAAAAAGAAGCTTGTCCAAACAGGCTATTAATCTCCATTCTAGAGTTACGGAAATTGAGACTACAGAGTCATCCAAGGAATTTTTCAAAGCTCTAAAGATTCTATACAACAACAACAACAACATCAATAAGCCCACTAGTTTCCCATAAGTGGGGTCCGGGGAGGGTAAGATGTTCGCAGCCTTACCCCTACCCCTGGAAGGGCAGAGAGGCTGTTTCCGATAGACCCTCGGCTAGAGAACGACTGAAAAAGAAAAGGTAATTGCAACAAGTAGGAGTAACAGCAAGATGAAATAAGATCGAATCCAAGAATGCAGTCAAACTCTAGGTCATAATCGCCATCTATGAATAAAAGATATCATACTAACACTAATGCTAGCGAACTGAGTAAGACAAAGAGAAACGCTCGACTACCTACGAACCTTCTACCCTAATCTTTGACCTCCACACCCTCCTGTCTAGGGTCATGTCCTCAGTCAGCTCCAATTGCGCCATGTCCCGCCTAATAACCTCTCTCCAAGACTTCTTAGGCGTACCTCTACCCCTCCTGCTACCCACCGAGGCTAACCGCTCGCTCCTTTTAACTGGGGCTTCTATACTCCTCTTAACATGCCCGAATCATCTCAACCTTGCTTCCCGCATCTTATCCTTCACAGGGACCACTCCCACGTTTTCCCGAATAACTTCATTCATAATCTTATCCAATTGGGTATGCCCACATATCCACCTCAACATCCTCATCTCAGCTACTTTTAGCTTCTGGGTATGAGAGTTCTTGACCGGTCAACACTCTGCTCCACACAACATAGTCGGTCTAACTACAACCTTGTAGAACTTACTTTTAAGTCTCATCGGCACATTCTTACCACACAAGACACCGGAGCGAGCCTTTACTTCATCCATCCTGCTCCGATACGATGCGTGACATCTTCATCAATATATTCCAGTATTTTACATTGGTCAAATAAGTGAAAGAGTAGTGTTAAAAAGCTACAACATTTTATTTGTTCGATTCAACAATGGAGGGATAGCATAGTGGTAAATACTTTTTAACATCCAATTATAAGTTTGGGGGTTCTAGTGTCACAGCCTAGTCGATGGCACGTATTGTCTATTTTGACCAACAGACCTCACGGATTTGTCCCTTGAGCTGTGCAATCATCGCATCCAAAGTGCTCGTACCATGTGAACTTTGTGCTATGCCTTATAAAAAATTTTTATCTCCTATTCTGTGTGGGATTTGACTTAAGTGTCATATGCACTCCTTCAGAAGCTTGCTAGCCTAGAAGCCTGCTAGTTCTTCTCTTTGATAGTTTGACTCCATCATAGGCGTCACATAAGATCAGCTAGGAGCAAGTGGGAAAAGGTCAAGCTTGGGTTCCAGGGTAAGTGGGTTTGGGGGGTTGAGTTTACCACATCAAAGTAACAATAATAAAAATAAAAATTTTCTTGCTCCATCATCTCTACCAATGCGTTCTTTTTATTCCAGTAGAAGTTGTTTAATAGTTTTTGGGTAATACCATTGTGTTCTTTTGATGTGTCATTACTGATGGATATGCTGCCTGTTTCGTAGGAAATTGCTTGCTACATGGGTTTGGAACTTGGAAAGATAATGATAAAACGTTTTGCTGATGGCGAAATCTATGTCCAGTTACAAGAGAGTGTTAGGGGTTGTGATGTATATCTTGTCCAACCTACGTGTCCTCCTGCTAATGAAAATCTGATGGAACTCTTGATAATGATTGATGCTTGCCGTAGAGCCTCTGCCAAAAATATTACTGCAGTGATTCCGTACTTTGGGTATGCCCGCGCTGATCGTAAGGTAATTCTATGTTGCTTGTCCTATTAAATGGTAAATAAATGATTGAGTATGTCATAGATTCTTGTTATATCATGTTGAAAATTAGTTGTTTAAAACCAAGATGGTACGGCTATGATAATATATGTTTGATCGGATGTGTGTGTCAATAGGCAATGCATATTCTTCTCAGCTTGGCCTTGGCTTAATAAGTTGAGCTACAGAGTTGATTCAAGTCCGATGAATTTTATGTAACCGTGAAATGATTGAATATATTACGAATGCTTTATCTTTGAAGCCATTTCTGTTTTTGATGAAGATGAATAAGAATTTGGTATGTGAAGATGAAATAGCTTTTGGAAATCAAATGCATGTCCTTGAAATCAAGTGGAAAGACTACGTATTTTACTTCAGAGGTTAAACAACATAACCTTGGATCACAAAAAAACAGACTCCATAGGTTGGAAAAGCCATCAGCAGGGTCTCTTTCCAGTCAAAAGTTGTTACCACATGCTGGATTCTAGCAGCGACGGGGTATTATGGCCTTGGGAAAAGGTTTGGAGAAGCAAGGCTCCTTTGAAGGTTTCTTGTTTCTCTTGGATTGTTGCTCGGGAGGCTTGTCTCACACAATCGAACCTCCAAAAGAGGGGGTTTCAACTGTGTAGTAGATGTCCATTGTGTGAAGAGCATTGGAAGAAGTTGGCCACCTCTTCTTGCATTGTAGAGTCACTAGGCAGCTGTGGAATATGTTTCTGGTAATTCTGGGCATGAGTTGGACCATGCCAAAATCAATTGTTGAGCTCTTGCAAGGTTGGAGCAGTGAGGGGATTAGTAAGAAATCTTCAAGAACTTGGAATACCATACCTCAGGCAATTTGGTGGACTGTCTGGCTTGAAAGAAACAAAAGAATTTTTGAAGGCACAACGAAAAACATTCACAGCCTTACACAGAGATGTATTTTTCTGTTAGCTTTTTGGTGCAATCTGGTAATTGAACATGATGTAGATGGAATGCTAGATACAATATAGGGTTTGCACAACCTGTAATTATGACTGATGCACTGGCTTAGTGCATAAATTTATAATAATCTTTAATTACTTATAAAAGAAATTTAAAATATATGCATGTCCTCATTTTTTCAATCATTGTTCTGGATTGATTAGGCGAGGAGTACTTGAGGTTTTGTGTGGTCAGTACTAACAGAGATAAACCTTAGTTCTTAGCTAGTCTAGTTCACTCAAATGCCCAATCCTTTTGCAGACTCAAGGTCGTGAATCAATTGCTGCCAAACTTGTAGCAAATCTGATTACAGAAGCTGGTGCAGATCGAGTTCTTGCTTGTGATCTTCATTCTGGCCAGTCAATGGGTTACTTTGATATTCCAGTGGATCATGTACATGGCCAGGTAATTTCTGAATAGCCACTATATTAACTTTAGCATCTTTAGCGTCAGTATTAGGCATGATTTTGTAGAATGAGAAAGGCTTTCCTTCCGTTAGAAAATTGGAAAAATTGTATTCATTCATGTGCTTATCTGCCTCCCTTTTTTTTGTGTCTGCATGTATAGCCTGTCATACTTGATTACCTTGCCAGCAAGACTATCTGCTCTGATGACCTAGTTGTGGTATCTCCGGATGTTGGTGGGGTTGCAAGGGCTAGAGCTTTTGCCAAAAAGTTATCTGATGCACCTCTAGCTATCGTGGATAAAAGGCGTCATGGGCACAATGTTGCTGAGGTATTCTGGTTGCTATTATTTTATTTGAGGTTTCTTCTTGTCCTCTTCTTTTATCCTTTTCTTTTTGGTCTGGAGGGAGCACGTGGGGTTGGTTTGAGTTGGTTCATTTTGATGCTTTAAACAGCTTTTTGGTGAAGAACAAACTTTTTATATTTCTTCAACTATTGTGTATTAGCTTTACAGTGAAATTGTTATTACATGCAATTCAAAATCTAGTGCCAGGGTGCATGCTAAATCTGTTTGTAATTTGGGCAATATGCTAATTTCTTTGTACTGCTTACGATGATACTTTTGTGGGCGTGCATATGTTTACTTATAAATTTTGTGAATTCTCTTAATTGCATGATTGGTTATATACTGTTGAAATAAGATTCGCTTTCTTTCCTTAAAAGAAATTTTCAGTGTTGATTCCTCTAACTCTGACTGCTTTGGTTCTGCAACTTAAGCATCACTTTTCAACTTACTTGTACAACATGACTCCTCTTCAAGCATTAAAGGTTCATCTTCCCAATTTTTTGGAATTGAGTTCCTGGGCTATGGTTCAACCATAGAAGCCACCTACTATGTCTTTTACTATTTTGTCAGCTCACCTCCTTCAACATTATACTTCTTAATAAAAAGCGCCCGCTTCATTGATTGAAGCGAGTCGAGGCGAGGCGACCTCTGTTGAGCTTTCAAGAGCTGATGCGAGACGGCTTAAATGAAGAGCTCGCTTCAGCTGAAGAGGCGAGAAGCGGGGAGAAGCAAGAAAGCAAGGAAGGGATCACTCTTTTTCAGAAAAGGCCACTTATTTAGAAGAAAAAGGGAAGGATGAGGGACCTTTCTGGAAAAAAGGTCCTCTGCAATTTCATCCCTGCTTCTTCTCTGCGTCTAGGGTTCCTGACTTTGTTCTCTGCTACTTCATTGCTGCTGCTGCTTCTTCTTCTTTTTAGTTTTTTTTCATTTTTTTTCACTCTGTTTATTAATTTTATTTGGTAATCTTCTTTTCCTTTTTTCACAGAATTCAATTGGACATGTTCTTCTTTGCCCTCAGTTTCAATTGATTAATTGCTGCAACTGCTTTTTTTTTTCTCCTCTGTTTTGCACTTTATATAATAGAATAGAAGCCCAAATTAGTTTCAATTTATTCTGCCAATCGTTGGTTTATTTATAAAAATCAGTTATAAATTGATTAATGACTTCTTGTTTACTTTCTAATAAAAGCAATTTAAGTGGCATCGCCAAATAAATATGACCAAAAGAGAGACTTGTCTTATGGATGATTATTAGCTTTTTACTTGCTAATAGATATTATTTTGTTGAGTTGAATAGGAATGAAATAAAATAGAAATAGAAAGAAAAGAATCTAATTGCAAAAGCAAAAAGGGGATGTCTTTTTCTCTTTCCTTTTTTCTTTTTTTCTTTTCATTCTTTCTTTCCTATAATTCAGTTTTGATTTCTATATCGAGAAATAATTCTTCTGTCATGATTCACGAACTAATGGACTCTCTAATTTTTTTCGTAATTGAAAATTCGAGGTTGAAATGTATATGTGATATTGTTATAAAGCGCATTTTATTTAATGATAAGTTATTAATCAACAAACAGAAATGAAAATTCATAAAAGATGAGATGAACTCAGAAGCCCTTATTTATTAGTTTTAAATATAGCAAACAGAATTCCGTTGGTATAATTTGGTCTTGTTTATTTAGTTACTTTATTTATTTGTGCAATGATCACTTACGATCTTTAAAAATTTCGCTTCTCTTCACACTTTAAGCGAAGCAGGGCCCTATCGCGTATTTGCGCTTCGCGCTCTCAAAATCACTGCCGTGAACGTACCTTTACATGTTTTGAAAATGTTAGACCAAGTACAAGAATCCTCTTGCAGATGACATCATCAGTACTTGTGTCAGTCCCTCCATATATCATAACTCTTTATGTACCTGTTTATGTTTTTTTTGGGTGAGCACTAACTTGCTGCTTTTCTGCCCATAGGTAATGAATTTGATTGGCGATGTTAGGGGAAAAGTGGCAGTTATGGTTGATGACATGATTGATACGGCTGGTTAGTACTTTTTGTTTTCGCTTAGTGGTCTTATTTGCTGCAGTTCTTTTTTGTTTTGTTTTTTTTGTTTTGCGAGAAAAGCAATCTGCACCTCCTTTTCTACACTACGGAGGTTTTCAATTTTGTTTTAAGTTAAGTGGTAAAAAATATGAAAGCAAGAAACTACAAAATTATTTTCGTCCCTTTTGTTCTATGTGAAGTGCTATATCACAAAATAATTGGTTTTTTTTGTTATTGTATGTATTACTACTCGTTATTAATTGCTTAGGCGTTGTTTTGACCCGGGGACTGGGAGACATATTTCATGCTCGTGTTCTGTTCCTTTTTCTCTTTTTTGTCCATTTCTTTTTTTGGCATGATTGGTGAGTTGGTTAGTTTATTATTGGTCAAAACTGATTATTCCTTGTTAATCTATATATATATATATATATATATATATATAAATATATGTATATATAGTTAGATATTGACACGGTGTAATTGTTTTCAGGTACTATTGCAAAAGGAGCTGCCCTTTTACATCAAGAAGGAGCCAGGGAAGTTTATGCATGCACCACTCATGCGGTTTTCAGGTACTTATGGTTCATCAATTTTGGGCTTGCATATCTTAATGAAAAGACTTTCCCTTCCATATCGTCATTATTAGCCTGAAATTGCTTAATCACATCTGTTTCAGTAAGTGGTGATGAACGCATGTACACTATAAATCCCGATACAATAAGTTATTGGTCTATTCTCAGAACTGCATCAATTTGCTAATGGAAATCCTTTGGCACAAAAATAAATAGGGAAGGGGGAAAAAGAATGCCCATCCCAATCCTTCGATTGTAATTAAATCACTAGGGCACTAGAGCAATGTTTGCATTGTATCCTTCAAGATAAGACTTTGGATGTCGAGATGCTAGGCTGCCCAACTTGTGGGTGAACTTTGCATGATACCTTTTTTGATAAGGGTGGTGTGCGTCCCTTGATTATTCCATCGGATACCTGCTACCTCCCACCAGTACAGGTACCTGGTAACTCTGTCCGCCAAGGCTTAGGCGAATGGGAAGATACACCTACTGTTTTTGTTGCCTTTGCTGGGATCTGAAGCCTGGATCTTAATCTATGTTTTGCAGCCCTCCTGCGATAGAGAGGTTGTCGAGTGGACTGTTTCAGGAGGTAATTATCACAAATACCATTCCGGTGGCAGAACAAAACTATTTTCCCCAGCTGACCATCTTGTCTGTTGCAAACCTCTTGGGCGAAACGATTTGGCGTGTCCATGATGACTGTGCAGTAAGTTTGAGCTTCTCTTTTAAGATGAACTAGTTAAACAATGGTTTGATAACCCTTATCTGTCCTGTTCCATTAGTTATCCTTTTCCTTCCTATTTTGAATTGCGGGATAATATGGCGTTATGTCATCGGATTTGTTTAAAATAGTACAAGGTAGAGCAAGCGAAGTTTCATTCCTTTTTCCTTTCTACTAACTAGAAGAGCAAAGCTATCATGGCATTGTTAAATGACATGGAGAAAAAATCACACCTTTTTTTTCATTATTAAAGTTCTATAAGTCTTGCAACACCTTGATTTAAGCTGCACTCTTTTATGATTCTTATGTGATTTTTTAATTGCTTCTGGAAATAACTTAGGAACTCCACAGATTTACGAGATTTAGGCAGTGGTTTAACGAGTGAGGAAACTTAAATAACACTAATAGTAATCAGCTCCTTAAAGTTTAAAGCTTTATACATACAATTCTACTTCTTTTACATGCGAATACTAACACCAGTTAGATTTGGGGTCTCCCTTTTTAAATTATACAGTTTTAACATCTATCAAATATTTCTATTAGCTAGGAAGGTAATTCAGTTTCACGATTTAATGGTAATAGTGTCTATAGCAATCCTTGAGGAGAATGTTGAGTATGTGTCTTAGCTAACCTTGCCACTCTTCTGTCTGTCTATACTTGTCAGGGCGGCTTTGAGCCTTACTCCGGCTTGGGAATTGATTAGTCCTTCCTGTTCATTGCTTGTTTTGACACTGTTATCTGGATCTTGAAGCAGAATTTTATTGTTGTCTGGAACTTGAAGCAGTATTTTTACTGTTGTCTGGAACTTGAAGCAGTATGTAAATCCACCAAAATTTTCGTCCAGTAACAAAGAGCATTTTCTGTTGTACAAATATTTTGTGCGGAATGTTACGTTGTAAATCTTTCAATCAGTGACTTGGATCCATGTAGTAGATGAGTTTTTTGATTAATATGAAGCTTACTTGAATTGCTATTATGGAGTGGAGCGTCATGAATAGCATCTTGCCAGAAGTACTGAGCAATAATAGCATCATTAGTCCCATCTTGTCAAAATTACTGAGCAAATTAAGGTTTGAAACGTGCCCCGAACAAGTTTACCTTTTCTGTGCCGCACAAGTTCTTTTCCACTTGTATTTGTAGAAGCCGAGTCGGAATTCAGTTAAATATAGAAAGGATTCTGGAAACATATCCAGAGCAATAGAGTTTTGAATAGAAAAAATGATTGCAGGAAGAAAACAATGCAAAATGCCTAAGGATTTATGTATGAAGGTTCTAGTATCCGCAGAAGAAAAAAGGTAAAAAAAAAAAAAAAAAAAAAAAAAGAACAAGAAATAAGTCGCTCCATGTGTTTCAGGTGCTAAGAATCTACACCAAGCAGGTGTGCGCTCGTTTGGACACTATCGTCATAGTAGAAAAGAAAAAAGAATCTACCCCAAGCATATGGTAGGAAAGGCAATGCATGCACGGGCGCCCTAACCTGTAGCCGCTTTGTCTTTCTGTTTGCACCCGTATCCACTTTTTAAAAAACTTTAGCTTCCCTTTCTCCTCTTCTTTTTCTTCTTCTTCTTCTTCAATACCACAGTTCTTGCTCTTCACTGTAGTTAGTGTTTGAGATAAGCCTTTACAAATAGAATATGAGATTGGAACTTGCTAGTTTCATGCTTTGCGGTACTGAAGAAGATAGATTTTCTGGATTTAGCTTTGCACGATATGTAATCATCAGATTTTCATTGACCATTCTAACAAATTTTAACGGGAAATAATATGTAGCTACTTAAACATGATATTTCAAGACTATCCGCCAAAAATTGCTAGATATTTCCATGTAATTCCTTTGATGAATGTACAAGAAACAGTACAAGAAACAAAGACAAAAACTTCAGCTCTAGAGCTGAAGTTTCCTAGTTACAACATAGAAATTTCAGCTCTAGAGCTGAAATTTTAATTTTATAACTGGCAAACCTCAGCTGTAGAGCTGAAGTTTTCCGGTTATAAAGACAAAAACTTCAGCTCTCCGGTACAAAAGAAAAACTTCAGCTCTAGAGCTTAAGTTTTTATTTTATAACTGGAAAACTTAAGCTCTAGAGCTTAAGTTTTTATTTTATAACTGGAAAACTTAAGCTGGAAAACTGCTTAAGTTTTTATTTTATAACTGGAAAACTTAAGCTGGAAAACTGCTTAAGTTTTTATTTTATAACTGGAAAACTTAAGCTCTAGAGCTTAAGTTTTTATTTTATAACTGGAAAACTTAAGCTCTAGAGCTTAAGTTTTTATTTTATAAGCTTAAGTTTTCCGGTTACAAAGACAAAAAACTTCAGCTGAAGTTTTCCAGTACAAAAGAAAAACTTCAGCCCCGTGGGCTGAAGTTATGTGAAAAAGCGGGTACGCTTGCAATTTTTTTTGCAAAGCGGGCACAAGTTAAAATGTGGCACAAAAAACGGGTATAGATGCAAATGCCCCTTAATACCAGAATTTAGAGCCCGGTTGATCAAACTACCAAAAAACGCTTATGTTAAAAAATACTTTTTTTCATAAGTGTTTTTTCCAAAAGTACTTGTGCAAAAAAATAATTTGTGTTTGGGCAATTCATTTAAGAAGTACTTTTTGCAATATTTAGTAAACGAATTGTATTTGGACAATCTTTCTAAAAGTGCTTTTGAGTGTCAAGTAACCAAAAAGAATAGTGCCAAGGTCTTATAATTACTTTAAAGAGAAAAATGAACTTAAATATTTATCGTAAGAGACTTTTATTATTATTTTTTATTTAATTAAAATATAAAGTAAACATACATATTAAATATTTAAATCAATATAACATATATAGTTATACCAAATCATATAGTATTATCTAGTATAATTACTTATTGTCATCATCCAGCATGAAAAAAGTATATTCCACAAATTACTATATATTGATAATCCACCATAAAATAATAAGCAAAGTCACTCACATATGATAATATTTCTCAACAATTTCATCTCTAGTTCTATCACACAACGCCTCCATATTAGTAGAAAACTTGCCTTGCATTTCTAAAAGAATACCAGAAGGCCAATCTCCTTTCTCAATCTCTGCAGTAATGTCTTCATTAGCATAATAGTTGAATTCCTTATCGGTAGAAGAATGTGTCGAATGAAATTATGTATAGTCATGGTAGTTGTAACAACATAATTTCGAGTGTCAAACTTGAAAGATGGCATTGAGCGTAAAATAGAAATAATTTTAAATATATAAAAATTTTATTGTTTTCGTAAAAGAAAATAGTTAAGTATGTTTAAATTCAAATTCAAAAAGAGTAACTAATTATTAACAACACATAATGTATAATCTAATTTTTTTAAAAATTTAAATTAAAAAAGAAACTAATTATTACGTAACCTAACTAACTCTGTCCTAAATTACCAAGTGAACTATTGTGAGACTGTCACTTGGCTTAATGTGGAAGCTTTTTCTTCTTCTTTTAATAATATATAGATTATGTGATGCAATTGTAAATTTATTACCTATTTGTAGGTAATTTTCACAAATTAAATTTGATAATTATTTTAAAGATTCAGCAATAAAAAGCCTATAACAGAAGAAATTATAAATGATTAATTGCAGGAAGAGAATTGATAATCTAAAAAAGAATGTAGATAATTTACTTTAGGGTGATAAAAGAAGAAGATAATTTGGAAAGTTACAAGACATTACACAAAGAAAAAATCAAAAACAAAAAAATACACCTGAGCACAAACGTCACCACCAAGTAATATGTTTTTCACTTTATTGGGCACAAACAACATATAGTATATAATTGGGGATGGAATATTCAAAATATGTATTTTTGGCTTTAAAATTCCACGGGTGTATTGTTTGTAAGAGAATGCCATATATATGCAAATCGCATGTCTGAAATACCATTTAAGGACGTCGTAGAACGCACAGACAGGTTGTGAAACGGTGTTTTGACATAAATCACATTCTAAAAATGCGTTTTGTAAAACTTATTGGAAATCTTTTTTAATTCGCAATTGAAGGATGTACTTTATAGAACTCAAATGAAAATTACGTTTTCTCGAAATAGATCCTGACAACAAAGGAGATATTTCAGTGCTTTTTTATTTTTGATCAAATATAATATTATGGGTCAAAGTTTGATTCCATTTGGTATTATTAGGTCAAAGTCAGCAAGTATTGCATTTGTACTTAGCAACTCTAATTGTATTCCAGTAAAACATTTTAAACACAATGTCCAGTGTTGCGCAAAATGCTTTTTTTGTTACTACTTATACTTTACGTATATAGAAGAGGCTTGAAGCAGGAGGCGGTTGTCTTCTCAGCTTGCCAACCAAAGGACATTTTTGGTAATTCAACTAGTCTGTGCTTTAACACTATTGTACTTTATTGCTTTATGACCGTACATTTTCTCTGTTGGGCAATAAAACAAGACCAATTTATCCCTTGGACTGACGTGGAAATTAATAACTTTTCTTCGTGTGGGGGCATATTTGAAATTTTCTGATTGTCACGCGGTTTAGAGGGGTTTCACGAGAATTCCTGAGGTAAGCCACTTTTAATCATTTTTATTCAATAATATTGATTACCCACTGAATTTTTCACCTAGTTTATGTGTTTTTAAGGTAAAATTTTAGGAGTTTTGGGCTAGGGATTGGAGAATAAGATTTGAAGATTTGAGTGACAATTTGGTGTCGGAATTTGGTAAATTTGGTATGGTTGGACTCGTGGTTAAATGGGTGTTCGACTTTTGAAACTTTTATCGGATTACGAGACGTGGGCCTGGGGTTGACTTTTTGACTTTTGATTAAGAACTTAGCATTTCATATGGAATTGATTCTTATAGCTTAAGTTGATTGTATCGAGTTGTTTGTGGCTAGATTCAAGGTGTTCGGAGGCCGATTTGTGAGATAAGAGCTTATTGGAGCAGAGATTTGCACGGTTTGAGGTAAGTAACACTTCTAAACTTGGTTCTGAGGGTATGAATCCCTTTATGTGTTATGTGATCGGTTTTGAGGTGACACACATGATATGTGAAGGACGTGTAGGTGTACACCGTAGTAATTATGACTCGGTCGATTATGTGGAACAGTGTAATGGGAGTGTAGGTGTACACCGTAGAAATTATGACTCGGTCGATTATGTGGAATTGTGTAGTCATCTTATCTGAATATTATTATTGTACTCTATGTTAGAGAATTTGAGCTATAATTTGTGTTAGAAATCATGTTTAAGATAGATGCCGGTACTATTGGGACCCACAACGATCGTTCCTTGTTGTTGAGTTATTTGCTTAAGTTGCACTTATGTACTGAGCCGCATTCATCATTGCATATCATATCTTAGTCTCTGTTATCATACATTGTCACATCATGTATCATTGATTTGGGCTGCTTGGCATGAGTGTTATGAGCCCGTGAGACTGGAGAGATTGATGACTGAGTGAGGCAGAGAGCCTGTTTGTGTGTGATATTGATGGGATCAGGTTGCACGCCACAACGGGTACTATTGACTCATGATGGGATCAGGTTGCACGCCACAACAGGTCTTATTTACTCATGATGGGATCGGGCTGCACGCCGCAACATGTATTACTGATTCATGATGGGATCAGGTTGCGCACTGCAACATGTTTTATTAGCGCTTGGGTATGATCCACCCCTCTAGAGTCTGACATACCTGCAGTGAGCGCAGGTACCGTACATTGCTGAGTGACTGAGTGTAATGAGCGAGAATTGAGACTATCAAATTGAGTACTCTAAAAGTGTGATTACGTGAGGTTTTCATTGTGTTGCATATATATATAGGCATATAGATATAGAGATGTCATATTCCTCATATTAGTCATACTTGGCATATTTTATTTGTATTGAGATAAATTGTTAAACCTAGAAGCACGTCTACATTTCTTGTACTGTGTGCGAACAGATAACGAGTTTTCTCTAAGATATTATTGTCCTATTTACTGTTATTTCTGTACTGTTAAACTCTGTATTTGGATTGTATTGGTTGAGCTCACCATTGCTTTCAGCCCAAAGATTAGTTTTGTTACTTATTGTGTGCATTGGTCGATTTTACTCATACTACACTCTGCACTTCATGTGCAGATTCAGGTATTTTCGGCCACGGTGGTTGCTGATTTTGGAGCTTTATCAATTCGGAGATTATCGAGGTAGTTGCTTTGGCGTCCGTAGACCTTGACTCTCCTCCTTTATCTTTTAGCTTTATTTGTACTATTCTACCTGACTGTGTTTCAGCAATCAGACCATGTTATTGTATAGATGCTCATGTACTCAGTGACACCCGAATTTTGTGGAATATTGTATTGAGTCGTGGTAGTTTCTTATCAGTATTTATGAGATTTTTTATCTCTTGAACTTATATTATTATGCTTTCCAAATAAAAATATGCGTGGTTTTATTGTGAATGCCCGCTTTTCTAGTACTGCTATAGGCGACATCACGACATGTGATATTTGGGCCGTGACAACTTGGTATCAGAGCCTAGGTTGCATAGGTCTGACGAGTCATGAGTAGGTTTAGTAGAGTCTTGCGGATCGGTACGAAGACGTTTGTACTTATTTTCGAGAGGATGCCGAAACCTTAGGAAAACTTCACATTCTTGTATTCTTGTCCTGCCAATTTGTTAATTTCGGGAACTAAACTTCTGTTATTTTATTCTCTTACAGATGGTGAGGACACGTGCTACCGTATCGGGCGGACGACCATCTATACCACCAGCTAGGGCCACGAGAGGCTGAGGCCGCGGTAGAGGCCGAGGTGCAGCTCGTACAGCAGCTAGAGCTTGTAGACCCACCAGTTGCTCCAGCTCAAGAGCAAATTCTAGATGTGATTGAGCTGGTGGGACCAGCTCAGGCACCAGCTGCGCCTATTGTCACACTCCTTTTTCACTACACCCCCGGGAAAGGTATAATAAGGAAGTTATTTCCAACTTGAAGTGACAATCGAAACGGGATTAGTTAATTAAAAAGATTCAGAGTCGCCACTTGGGAGATTTATGGTGTCCCAAGTCACCGGTTCAAATTCCGAGTCGAGGAAAGGATTGACTCTGTATTACAGTCTGCGAACCAGAAATCCGAGTAAGGAATTCTGTTAACCCGGGAGAAGGTGTTAGGCATTCTTGAGTTCCGTGGTTCTAGCACGGTCGCTCAACTGTTATTATTGGCATAATTATCTGATTTTAGAAATAATTTTAAACCTATGTGCATTTTTACTTTAGAACCGCTTTTATTTATTTTAAAGAAGATTTAACATTGTCCAAAGCGTGTCTTTGGACCGCGTCACATGAAATGCACACCCGAGTTTAGGAAGGTAATATTATTAAAACAACGCCTAAAGCAACTACGCGTTTTTAACTTTGCGAGGGCCATGGAAATTTGCTAAATGGCACGCCTCTATTCTAAGGATTTTAAAGCAATGATTAAATGAGGGCCACGTATTTTATTTGGCGCGGAGCACCTCAATTTGTTTTAACCAAAAGGCTTCTAAACTAACTCGTGAGGGCCATTAACTATTTGATCTCATTTACTTATGGCGCACCTCGATTAATTTAACAGACTTGCCAACTAATTAAAAGACATGAGGAATTTCCAACCATTAATGAAAATTTAAACTCAAATGGAGTAACCTGCACTTACTAAAAGAGTCCAAACAAGTTATGGATCCATTGTTTCCCCATGGCCATTTTGTCAATAACCAAAAGACCATAGAAGGGCTCCAAACGTGAAGCCCAGAACCGGGAACACCCAATAAAGAGAACTCAGCATGACTGGGCCAAAATTATAGCCCAAGTCATTGTCTTAAACCTCAATCGCCGCGTGAAATCCAGTTGTAATGAGACATTCAGAATTTGGACACCATTTTATCATTTAAAATCATTCATTTGAATTGCCAACGAAAAAGAACAATCTAAGGTTTCAAGTAGACTTAATTCACATGTTGAATTCTGATCTCACATTAGCATACTTAGACGGCCTCATGATTTCAACTTATTAAAAGAAATAATGTGAAGAACTAGACTAGGCTCGAGATATTTCCAGCACAAAACCAACATGACTCCCATTTGAAATCCTTCATGGAAACAGAATCATCACACAAACAAAGGGGAAGGGTTGGACAACTAATTCCTGAATTTACTAAACCATGCTTTAGCCATAAGAAAGCAGGTTTTGGAAACTAAATGAGAAGCAGAATATGGATCGATGGTGTTGGACCCCAAAATTCGAATTGATGCATTTTAACCCTGGCCAAGCCAAACAACTTTAACTAATCAGCTAAGAGCCCTACTCCTTAATCAGTAAACACATTTAAAAGTCCAAACAGTCCTGAATCATTACATTTAAGCAAATTCAAATCCAAACCTCAAAATGAAATACAACATTAATGACATAAACGACTGCACTTGACAACTAAACTAAAGAACTAATGAAGAAAATTAACAGAGAAACATGTAGCAATTATCATTTCTTCAAGCTTGATTACATGTTTCTGATTCACACTTCATATGTCACTTAAGAGCCAAAGAAATACCTGGAAATGAAAGGAAAAGAGGGGTAAGATCAGCAGTAGCAACAACAGTAGTCAGCAGCAGAAAATAACCACAGAACCAACTTTAAACCAAAGACTGATGTGCAACAGTCAAAAATCAACAACCAAAACTTCAAACCAACTTTTCGAACCACCAAATTCAAACTATTTCATCCCCAGATAGATCAGAACTCATTTCAGAAATTAAAAAAAACTTAAGAAATCACAGGGAGTTCAATGGAACAGTAAAACTTTTTTATGAAAACTTCAGCCGTCTCATTTTCTCTGATTTTATCACTTCAGCTCTCTTCCTCCGCAGGTCTGTTTAGTCTCAGGTCTAAATTCTGCCTTGCAAGGCAAGTTTAGGGTGCCTTTATAGGCAAAGGACTAGGGCAACTATCAGATTTCCCTTTTTTCAACCCTACCCCTTTTCTAATTTTTCTTTTTGCTACTTGATCCCTCATTTACTGACTTGTTAACCAAGCCAGCCTGTTCTGCAGCTTCTAGGAAGCTTCTTAAGCTATCATTTGAGAGGTTCTCTAAGTGGTCTGCCCATTTTACCCCCATAGACACCCTGTTTTTTCCCTGAAGACCAACCAGACTTCGGGTATGGGTTATGAGTCCCAAACGGGTCCAATGTTTCAATAAACATGGGCTCAGATTCAAGCCAAACAGAATTCCCTTAGAATGAGGTCTGGACTGACCTCGGAGCCCAAATAACAAAGGTGAAAACCAAACCAAATCAAAGCATGTGAAAGGGAGGCACTTAAACAAATTCAGAAAACTTAAAAACCAAATAAATTTCCTAATTAATGATCACAATCAGGCGGAGAACTAATTAAGCTATTAAATTAAGCTAAGTGACCAAATCAGAGGTTCCAACAAGTAACTAATAGAACTAGGCAAATCAGAAAACAAATTCAAAGAGAGGAAAAGAATAGAGGTGACACATAGATGATTTTGAAAACAAAAATGAAGAGGACTCACCGGCTAAGCTTGAAATCAAAACTGAGGCTCTGATTTAACCCAAAATAGTGGCAACCGTTTGTTCTTGGTGAAGAACAAACGAGTGTCACTATTTTGTGCCAAAACAAACCAGAAAATCCTTAAAAGTGACTTGCATGTGTGATTCCGACTTTAGGCTCTTAGGACTCGACTCTTCGATTTGATGTTCGAAGAGTTCCAGAGATGTTCGAAGGATCTGAGTGAGGATTTGGAATGAGGGAGGGAAGGAGGTCCTAGGGTGTGAATTTGGGGCAGTTTGGTGGTGGCGCCGCCACCGGAGAAACTGTGGCGGCGCCAGGGTTCATGGCTTCGAATCAAAATTCGAGGAGTTTTGGTGGGTTTTGAGGGAAACTGGATGGTGATTTGAGATGAGGAGGCGAAGGAGAGGCTGTGGTGTTATTTTCATGGCGATTGAACGCCGGCAGCCGCCGTAGGCGATTTCCGGCGGGCGGCAGGCGATGGCTCAGGATGGAGTGGTGAGAGACGGGTTATGGGGGGGGGGGGGTTTCTGGAGAGGGGGGGGGGGTTAGGGGCATTATGACAATGTTATATCAAGAAGACCTCACTTCTGATCCATTAGATCAATTAACCTCGACGGCTTAGATTGTCCCTACATGAAACGGGGTCGTTTGGTCTCAAAGGGAGACGGGTCGAGGCTGGACCGGGTTGGGGCATGGAATTGGGCTGGGTTTTGGGGATTTTGACCGGGTATGGGGAGCAAAACTTTGGGCCTGGGATAAAAACCAATTTAAATTGGCCCAAACAGACCATCTCTTATTAATACAATCATTTCTTTTCATTTTTCTTTTCTTTTCCTCTTTTTTTTTTTCATTTTTCAGATTTTGTTAAATACAAAATAAAAACCTAATTTAACCCTAAAACAAAATTAATACCTAATTGCATTCTCCAACATTAACTATGTCCTAAATTAAAAGAAAACTATAAAATTCGAAAATTAAAAGTCCAAAATGCAAAATAAACTATTTTTGTTATTTTTTTCTTCATATTTTGCCACAATTGATTAATTAATTATCCTAAAAATATAAAATATGACCCTAAATGCAAATGCACATATATTTTTGTATTTTTCATTAATTAAAATGCACAGACAAAAATGCAAACAATTAACAAAAAATGCCACAGAAAATCCACAGAATTGCAAACACTGAAAGAAATTATTTAAGTTTGAATTTATGGGAGTAATTCATATAGGGCAAAAATCACGTGCTCACAGCTGCCCCTCTTTGCTCGAAAACACGAAGAGTTTTCGTGCAAAGATAAGTGTGCGGATACTAGCAATTTTTGCCCGTTTGAATACTCTGTGGGAAGCATTTTTGAAAGATTTGACCGCACCCTGCTTCTGAGGTTGCCTACATATCCTTGGCTAAAAAGAAATCAGGTCAGTCTAGTTCAGGAATGTTTGGTAGCTGGGACTACCATGAAGCTGTGGTTTCACTATCGCTGCTGCTGCTGCTACTGCTTACTGAACCCCTTATTACACCATGTCAAAAATAAAAAGAAGCTAGACTAAAACTATGGTCTATAAATTACAAAACCTATCTATCTCTTCAAACTTGATCCTGCAGCTCTTGTTGCCATGCTGACTTGTATTCTCCCGGTGAAATCCCTTTGTTGTCGACTTGAATTGTACTTTGAGATGCTTTCCCTTTCTCCAGGTGGACGCCTGATTGCTGAACTTGAATTGTATTCCCGTGCTCTCCAGGTGGGCTCCTGACTGCTGAATTTGAATTGTATTCCCGTGCTCTCCAGGTGGACTCCTGACTGCTGAACTTGAAATGTATTCCCATGCTCTCCAGGCGGGCTCCTGACTGCTAAACTTGAAATGTATTCCCATGCTCTCCAGGAGGGCTCCTGACTGCTAAACTTGAAATGTATTCCCATGCTCTCCAGGTGGGCTCCTGATTGCTAAAACTTGAACTACTTCTCCCTGTTCTCCAAGTGGGTACCTGATTTCAACAAAAATAGACAAAACAAAGAAAATTTTCTGCCCCAGTTTGGTAGCTGGGCACATATGTGAGTGTAAACTGAATCATTTTACTAAATATTACTAAGAATTTGAAAGCTAGGTCCTATTATCCTGGGGGTCCTGACAACTCTTAATTAAACGACAATTATAAATCTAAGTTATATCTTCTAAAGGTGTGATTTTCGCTAAATCTTGTTATCTAAGAGGGTCTTAAACTACTACCCATTATCCAGGAGGGGCCTGACAATTCTTAATTAAACAACAATTTTAAATCTCAGTTGTATCTTCTAAAGGCATTATTTTCGCTACATCTTGTTATCTAACAGCAATCTTAAAGCTAGGTCCCATTATTCAGGAGGGTCCTGAAAATCAAAATCAAGCCTTATCTTAAAAGTGACAATTTTTACGGTTGAATTATAATTTCCTACAGCAAAACTTAGGCTAAATCTTGTTATCTAATGGAAATCTTAAAGCTAAGTCCCATTATTCAGGGGGGTCCTGAAAACTCCTAATTGAATCCTATCTTAAACATGCAAACTTTGAAGCCAACTTATATTTATGCTAAATTATGCTACTCATGATTGTTTTGAAATTTAAACTAGGTCCCATTTTCCAGGAGGGTCCTGAAAATCAAAATCAAACCTGTCTGGTGCTTGCCTTTCCTTACGGTGGGTTTCTCCGAAACAAACGAGATTTTCTGCCCTTGTTTCAAATCAAAGAAAAATCTTGTCAGTTTAAAACATGGTGGTTGGTTTGTGGCCTTGAACTTTGAGGGCGATTGCTCCTTCACTTCCCATGATAACTGATTTCCACTCGAATACCTTGCCTGTTCATTGACTAACCACTTTCTCTGTCATCCGTATCATTGAGAATAACTTTTCTCCTTTCAGACCCAATATCCTCTATTTGTTGCATTGCTCATGAACTGGCATCTACCCAACCTTCGTGTCTTACATGAATCCCAAAGCACATCCATTGCCCCCCACTCATTGCGCATGTTGTTCTTTCTTGACTTAAACCACTGGCTCTGGCCTTAAGGTCTATTGTTTCTTCACTTGCCATGATAACTTTTGATTTCTGCTTGGAATATCTTGCTTGTCACTGGTCTACCACCCTTTTTGTTAATCTTATCACAGAAAATACCTTTGATCCGTTCACCCTAGCCCTCCTTCTGTTGCATTGTCCATGAATTGATATATACCAAGCCTTTGTATTTCACACGAATCCTAAAGCATGTTGATTGTTACCAACTCAGTGTGCTTGATGTTCTTTCCTGACTTATGACGCTTTGATGTGTTAACCAGATCCTGTTTTGTGCAATTGGAAAGCTGGTGGCAAATTTTGAAGTCATTTCTCACTTGTTCTGACCAAACAGACTTAGGAAGAGGAAGTAAACAAGACAAAAGGAACAGAGTAGAGGACAATGGAAAGAGATGATTCCTAACAAGAAAACTACAAAGTAGAAACCTATCGGATGTGGATACCAACTCTAATGACCATGACACGCACCTGCGGCCTATTCTGTTAAGGAAATCTGATGTTCAGCTCTTGTCGTACCTTTTGCCGTGAAATTGGGCTTCAATGCTCCGATTAGTCATCTTTCACAATCTCCGTCTGGTGATTTCCCATCTGATTCTCAATCCTTATTCGACTTGTAGTGCCCTTAGGGTTTTCACCATCAAGCCTCTCTCATTTTGTTCTTTTTCTCAACTTACAGTCCCCTCAAGGTGCCCGTCAAGGTTTTCACCAATAAGACTCTCTCATTTTTGATTTTCTTTCGGCTCCCGTCGCCTTACGGTGCCCGTGAAGGTTTTCACCAATAAGACTCTCTTATTTTTATTATTTTTTCTGCTTGGACCGGAGTGTTGCCCCTGACATGAATCACCTCTACTTGCTCGACTTGGCATCTCTCGAAGACTGATCAGAAGGTCTTTCTTTGGATCGTAATGTGGGCTTTTGGATTGGGTTAGAAAGAAAGGGTATCAAAGGCTCAAAACAATTCAAATGGGCTCAAAATTACAACTTCCAGAATCAGATTTCTTACAACAACCACAACTTCTGCCCCAGTTTCTTGCTTGGGGAACTTTTGGATTTTTATTTTGATGGGACCGAACCGTGAGGCTGCCTAGGTATCCTTAAAAGGAATCAGGTCGAACGTAGTTCATGTCATAGAAATTGCTTTGTTGTTGTGATTTTCTCTTATTTCTTTCTTTTCTTTCTCTCTTTTTCTTTCCTTTTCTTTTCTGTTGTTTTGTTGGTTTTTTTTTTCTTTTTCTCCTTTCCTTTTCTTCTTTTTTTTTCTTTTCTCTTTTCATTCCTTTCTTTTCTCTCTTTTTCCTTTACTTATCTTTCACGCTTGTGTTTCTGATCTCTGCTACTGATTCCGAAAGAGGGGTATGAAAGTAAATAAATAAGGCTCAAAGGGGTAACAAAGGATAAAGTGTTTAGAAAGCAGAACAAAATGCCTTCGTCATTCCAATCTTCAAAACATGCCAAGTACAAACAAACACAATTTAACCAAAGAGAATCATACATAGTATCTCTTGACCGCATCGGAATTGATGGCCATTTCTACGCACTTGCCTTCTATGTCTGATAAATACAAAGCACTTTAACCAAAGAGAATCATACATAGTATCTCTTGACCGCATCGGAATTGATGGCCATTTCTACGCACTTGCCTTCTATGTCTGATAAATACAAAGCACCATTTGACAACACTCTAGTTATGATGAACGACCCTTGCCAGTTTGGGGCGAACTTGCCTTTGGCCTCAGCCTGATGTGGAAGGATACGTCTCAACACTTGCTGACCCACTTCAAACTTCCATGGACTCACCTTCTTATTATATGCTCTTGCCATTCTCTGTTGATACAATTGTCTATGACATACTGCTGCCATTCTTTCTCATCGATCAAACTCAATTGCTCAGGCGGGTTCTGACCCACTCATCATCATCAATTTCGGCTTCAGCGATAATCCAGAGGGATGGGATTTCAACTTTTTCAAATTAGCTTGGCTTTTAAAACTGGGCCGAAGATTCCTCATGCATGTCATGTCATTGAAACCAGCATAAAAAGAACTGTGTAAGGAAGAAAAGAAAAACAAAAATAAAACTATCAGGAATGATGAAAAAGGGATATTGCATTTTATTGAAATCAAAAGATAACAAGGTTTATACATCCAAACAGACGGAACATAGAATCTGACTTACAACCCTGGAATAATCCTGATAAACTGAAAGAAAATCAAAGCAAACTACCAAAACTCCTTCCGGGTAGGGAGAGGAGTAGCTTCCCAATTGTTAATCTTTGCACTTGGCCCGACAAATTGCACATCCGCCTTGCTAGAACCCTCTCCAACTTCCACCATATTCACATGTCGAACAACTTCTCGAACATTTCAATAAACTCTTTATCAAGATCAACCACAGAACTAGGAATTGTTGTTACTGGGCGCTTCCCAGCGCCTGGATTGACAATGACGGGATCTGTGTATGCACCCTCCACAACTACAACAGGCTTGTTTGCTACCCCAGGTACCACCACTTTTGCTTTTTCCTGTTTCACTGCAACCCCGCTTGAGGACTCCTTCTCAACTACCACAACTGGTTTACTGTCTGTCCCTTTCAACTTGATCAACGACTTTCCACTTGTTGACTTTTCACTCGGCATGACTTCACTGGACCGGATCATCATTACAGTCTGCGAGGGCTTCTTAGGCTCTCCTCCTTTATGAACTATCTCAATCATATTGGTCTCATGATGGGCCGGCAACAGATTCTGGTTGATATTGGGCGCCTCCGGGGCTTGGACCTCGATCCGATTGGTATCAGTGAGCTCTTGAATAGCTATTTTCAATTGCCAGCATTTCTCTGTGTCATGCCCTGGAGCACCTGAACAATATTCACAACTCACCGAGTGGTCAAGATTTCTCGGGGTAGGATTTGGCAATTTAGGCTCAATCGGATTCAACATACCCAGTTGTCTCAACCTGTGGAACAAACTAGTGTAGGACTCTCCCAATGGGGTGAAGGTTTTCTTCTTCTGCAACCTCTCATTCTTAAGTGCTTGATTGGACCGGAAAGCTGGTCTAGGAGGGTTTTGGTAGGCTCGTGGGGGGTGGGTAGGCATTCTGTGGAGTTGGGTATGTATTTTGTGGGGCTGGCACACGCCATTGTGCGTGGGCAGGGGGTTGGCTGTATGCTTGGGTGTGATGGACAGAAAAATGGGGATCTGGCGGTGGGCAGTAGTGTTGTGGCGGGCTATATGGAGTGTGGGGGTAAGTTTGGTGGTGGGGTTGAGGCTGGTTATAGTAAGGTGATGGGCCCCTGGATCCAAACCAAGCTCTTGACTCAATTGTCGCAACATCCTCTTTCTTCTTCTTTCCAAGTACATCCCCAGTACCGTTTTGAATGGCCTGGGTGGTTGCCTTAATTGCCGAGTAGCTCATGATTTTATCGGACTTGAGTCCCTCTTCTACCATGCCCCCCATTTTTACGACCTCATTGAAGGACTTTCCTACCGCTGACACCAAATGACCGAAATAAGTGGGCTCTAAGGCCTGCAAGAAATAGTCAACCATTTCACTTTCTTTCATTGGAGGGTCAACCCTCGCTGCTTGCTCTCTCCAACGGAATCCATACTCTCTGAAACTCTCACCGGGATTTTCTCAATCTTCGTCAAGGACAGACGATCTGGAACAATTTCAAGATTGTACTGAAAATGGCAGGCGAATGCTTGGGCTAGATCATCCCATGTGTACCACCAGCTGTGATCTTGTCGGGTATACCACTCCAATGCTGAGCCACTTAAACTTTGACTGAAATACGCCATCAGTAATTCATCTCTCCTGCCTGCTCCTCTCATCTTGCTACAAAAACCTCTCAGGTGTGCCACTGGATCACCATGCCCGTCATATAAATCAAACTTGGGCATCTTAAACCCTGCGGGTAGTTGAACATCTGGGAACAGACACAGATCTTTATATGCCGCGCTTACTTGACCGCCTAGCCCCTGCATATTCCTGAAAGATTGTTCCAAGCTCTTGACTTTCCTAATCATCTCCTCCTGCTCAGGATTCTTAGGTGGCTTCTTAGTTTCTGCCGGGAGATCAAAATGAGGAGTGTAGGAATATGGTTCCGGAGCTTTGAAGGTAGGCTCTGGGGGGTAATACTGGTTGTCGTGAGTCTGGAACAGAGGCTCACTGGAAGATCGGTGTAATGCAGCAGGTGGAGGTGCGACAAAAACAGGAGTGACTGGTGGAGGAGGGTATAGGACTTGCTTGGGTGGTGGGGCTTATGAGGTATGGGAAGTGGTGCCGTGGCATTGTTGGTAGAGGGAAAATGCTGGAGATGAATTCACAGTAGGAGGCTCCTGAGGTTGAGCCAATGGGGGGATATAAGCAGGGTTGGCGGGATAAATCGGTAGTGGATGCCCCTTTGCCCAGGCCTGGTACATTTCAGTCATTTGCTGCTTTAACTTATACATCTCTTCCTTCATCGCATTAACATCCAATTCTTCCACCTCTTTTGACGGGTCGACAATTCTCGCCTCTAGTTCTTGGTTGGCCATATTCAGCTTGTCCTTCGACCGGGTGTTGTAGGAGTGAGGTGCCAGAATGCCAATCAACTAACCACCTGCCTGGACTCAATACATCAACAACAACCTTGTTAGCGATTAGGGCTTTAACAGATTGGTAACCGCACATTTTGGGGCATGAATGAACCTAAGCAGTTAACCGTTTCTATTATGCATTTGATCGGTTGCTTGCGTTATCCGGACTTTCTTTATTTCCATTTGCAACTTCTTTTTCTTTTTCTTTTCTTCTTTTCATTCTTGCCTTTACTCTCTTTGTTTTTATCCTCTCATTTCTCCCTCTTGTTTTGCCATTGTTTCCTCCTCGCGATTTCTTATTTTCTCTCTTTTCCTTTTCTTTTTGCTCTTATTTTTCCTCTCTTTTTCCTTGCCTCTTTTTTATCACTCTTTTTTGTTTTTGTTATGGTCGAATCCTATGGAGATTGCCTACGTATCATGACCGCGCATGAATCAGGCCGAGCGTAGTTCTGGGAGATAAGTGCAGAGAAAAAAAACAAAATATTTTTGGGATTTCAAATTTCCATGAGGTAAAGCAGTTTTTGATTACAACCACAAAAAGACTCGAAAAGGGGAAAATTAACAGACTCCGACTTAAAATAAGACCAACAGACTCTGATAGAAAGGTAAAAACAACAGATTCGAAAACCAACTAACAGACTCTAATGAAAGAAAATACAGACTTTGCAAACAGACTAAAAGACTCCAGTGAAAATCATGAATACATTAGTGCCTCTAATGCTCCTGGGGCCCGTAGGACATCATTCGGTCTCGCCACGGGCCTACGCGCTAAATCCCCTTGGAGGTGGTAGAGATCTTCCATTATCCGGCGGACAAAGGTCATTACAGTGGCAAAGAACATGGATCTAGTCATGCCCTCACAACTACTGCACTTCATCGTGATGTAGTTGGTGATCCTTCTGACTCTCTCTCTTATGACACTCTTTTCTTGCAACAAACGCCCAATCTGTTAGGCCTTGGCTTCCAAAGTTTGTTCAGCTACTTGATTATGTTCTTGAAGTTGTAGCAAATCTCTTTCTAACTGTGCCATTGCTGCATAACAGTGTTCTCTTTTAGCCTTACACTACAAAAAAAAAGCCAAATTACGGCAGTTAATTAGCGGCGGTCACCGGTAACTGCAAATTGTATCAAATTGTGGCACTTTATCTCTAACTGACGCAATTAATTATAATTTGGGGTATCTGCTTTTAGCGCCAAGCTTCTAATTTTTCCCACTATATTTTTGTTTTCTCCGCAAAAATCTTTTAGGCCCAAAACCTTTAGACCAAAACCTTTTGCCTCACTTTATCTAATTTTTTAACTGACGCCTCTCTCACTCTCTCTCTATAGTCTCCAAGCGACTGCCTCTCTCTCTCTCACCAAATTGGACTGTGAATCGACCTCTGCAGGCAAATGCCTTCTCAAGGAGAGTTTGTTACCGGTGTTCTTCAATCCTAGTGTGAATTTTTGGCTAGAAATCCACAGTGTTCTTCAGTTTATTTGCAATTTGTCTCTCATCTTCTCCAATTCCGATTTTGTGTAACCAGGTATTTTTGTATTTTGTAAATTACATGTGGATTTTCACTTTATTTTTGTGTTATTTTGGGTATTCTCTGTTGGATTTGAGGTTTCTCTATTTATATGGAGTTTTTTGGTTGATTTGGGGTTTTATGTTGATTATATGCAATATATTAGCTTGATTTCTCAATAAACCTAGAATTTTCTGGCATGCAATATGTTTTATTGCGTAAATAGTACTTTAAGAACACATTACTACTTCGTCTTTCCGTCAGTTCTTCCTTCCACAATACTTTATACCATAAGCCAATGTCCCCTTGAGGTACAGATTGGGGGGTGTTAAACAGTTCCGCCTCATGTACATAGAAAAGCAAGTTTGTCCATATCGTAAGTAAGTTTTTTATATAGACAAGTCATGTTGTTCTTCTGATAAATGAAAAGGCAACAAGTCTTCTGATATCATATATCTAGACTTAGCAAAAAAAGAGAGGAAGTTTTGTGGAAGTGTAATCCTGTAAATGGATAAGTGCTGCTTATTTCCCCCTGTGTTTTACCTTTCGAAGGTCCAATTTGATTTTACTTTTGGTAACTGTCTTCTACAGTAATGTTAAGTGATTTAGAAACAAATAGACGGGTGTGTATATATATATATATATATATATATATATATATATATATATATATATATATATATATAAAATGTATCATCTACGAATTGCAGATGAAATCGAATCTAGGCTTAATAGGACCAATGTACGTCCTGTCTAGATTTAATCATGCATGTAGGGTCTATCTCTTTTTTATAATTGTAACGACCCGACCGGTCGTTTTTGGAATTTACGCCCCGATCCCTCATTAACTGCTTCCCCTAAGTTCATTTCTGCTATTTTGGTTTGCCGGGACGTTCGGTGTTGGGATTCGGAGTGTTTTGGGACACTTAGTCCCTAAATGAGAGCTTAAGAGTTGAAAAATGGTCCGTAATCGGAACAGTGTGAAAGACGACCTCGGAATAGAAATCCGATGGTTCCGTTAGCTCCGTTAGGTGATTTCGGGGTTGAAGCGTGTTCGGAATGTATTTTGGAGGCTCGTAGCTCATTTAGGCTTGAAATGCCGAAGTTTGAATTTTTGAAGTTTCCGGTCCGATAGTGAGTTTTTGATCCGAGGGTCTGATTGGAATTCCAGAAGTTGCAGTAGCTCCGTCATGTCATTTGGGATGTGTGTGCAAAATTTCAGGTCATTCTGGCGAGGTTTGGTTAGGTTTTTGATCGAAAGTGTGTTTTGTTGGAATTTGAAGTTCTTAGGCTTGAATCTTTGATTTAATCGGACTTCCGGTGTTGTTTTAGGTGCTTTAAGGATTGGTATAAGTTCGAATAAGGTATTAGGTGGTATTGGTGCTTTTGGTTGTGGCCCCAGGGGCCTGGGGATGATTTCGGGTGGTTAACGGCAAAATTTGAGAAGTGTTACAGCAGCTGAAGTTTTTCCCTTCTGGTATTTTCGCTTCTACGGCTTGGGAACCGCAGAAGCGGAGCCGCAGAAGCGGTCTTAGCATCGCAGGAGCGAATTTGGGCTCCCTCAGCTTTTTCCGCAGGTGCGGAGGATCTACCGCAGATGGGGTTACGCACCTGCGAGGCTTCTATCGCAGATGCGGCCCTGAGTCTTTTGTGAGAAACCGCAGAAGCGGTAAGTATTTCGCAGAAGCGGCAACCGCAGGTGCGGTTTAAGATCGCAGAAGCGGAACCCTGGATTTTTAATGAAAACCGCAGAAGCGGCTCGTGGTCCGCAGAAGCGGGACCGCAGAAGCGGTCCCTTGTTCGCAGAAGCGGAAATGACTGTTCAGAAATATCAATTTCGAGGGTTAAATTTCATAAGTTTGAAAATCGATTGAGAACTCGGGAGAAGGCGATTTTGAGTGGGTTTTGAAGAGAAAATCATTGGGTAACGTTTCCTTGATCCCTTTTCATTATATTTCATCATTATATAGCTAAATACATCATTGGAACTCGAATTTAGGATCAAAAGTTGGTTAATTTGGGGTAAAACTTCATTACCTAAACTATTGAGTTTTGAGTGGGCATTTGACCTCCGATTTGGGAGATTCTTATATGGTTAGACTCGTGAAAGTAAGAGGGTTCTGAAAATGTGAAAATTATTCGATTCTGAGACGTTGGATGGAGGGGCATTTTGGTCATTTTACCTATTTTTGCGCCCTAGCTGTAAATTTATTAGCGGGATCAGTTGTTTGCAATATTATTTACAATGTGTAATTGAATTGAATAGATTTGGGCCATTTGGAGTCGGATACTCGTGGCAAGAGCGTGGTTTCTAGTTGATATTGAGCCGGTTCGAGGTAAGTGGCTTGTCTAACCTTGCGTGGGGGACCTTTCCCCTTAGGATATTGTTATTTGGTATTTTGAGTGCCTTGCACGCGAGGTGACGAGCGCGTACTTGAGCCAATTGTTGAAAATCCGGTTTTACTTACGATATTGCGATAGAGTTTCTTTCATATTTGCTTTATTCTACTTGCAACTATAACCTGTGCTAGATTAGGAGAGCATGTTTAGTTGTTTTAACTTGCCTACTTGCTTAAGTTGCCTTGACTGTACTACATGAAGCATGTTAGGCCAGTACTACCCGTTGCTTGTCTTTGTACTTCATTTCTGTGTATCTTCTGGTTGTGATTGCGCATTTACATTGGGACTACGGATGTGGGATTCCGGTAGCTCCCCCCCTTGTTTGTTTACTTTGGGACTGCGGGTTCGATTCCCGATAGATCCCCCTGCACTTTTACTTTGGGACTGCGGGTTAGATTCCCGATAGATCCCCTGCACTTTTACTTTGGGACTGCGGGTTAGATTCCCGATAGATCCCCCTGCACATTGGTGGTTGGACTACGGGACGGTATCCCGGGAGATCCTTCGGATGTACACATATGATGGACTAAGGGATGGTATCCCGGGAGATCCACTGGACAGTTGAAGAAAAAAGGGCTACAGGACGGTATCCTGGGAGACCCTCATTGTTTATCATTGGTATTGAGATGTGTTTACTCTGTGTTTGTTCTGTACTCGTGTAGTTGTTATAGCCTCGTTGACATGTCTTATCTCACTGCTGTACTTATTATATTTATCAAATTTTTATATTGTTAAATTATTATTATTATTATATTTTGTCTCAGTAGGGCCCTGACCTTCCTCGTCACTACCCAACCGAGGTTAGGCTTGGCACTTACTGAGTACCGCTATGGTGTACTCATGCCCTTCCTGCGCATGTGTTTCATGTGCAGATCATCCAGGTACCTCCACTCAGGCGCACTATCAGTGAGGCAGGAGGACTACGGAGACTTCGAGGTAGATCTGCTGCGTCCGCAGACCGACGAGTCTCCCTCTTATTCTATCTTTAGTACTTAGTTTTTCTTCTTTCGATTGTTAGAAATTCTGGAGTTTGGAACCTTTACTATACACTTCTGTAGCCTGTGTTGCCCGTGAGTTTTCGGGTTTTGGGAATTGTTTTAGACTTGTGATATTGAGTTGTACTTGCCAAGCGGCATTCAGTACAGTTTCCTTTAGATATTTGATTTGATTTTCTCTATTTTTCCGCAATTATTATATTTCCGCAAATGTTAGGCTTACCTGTTCATGGGGACCAGGTGCCGTCATGACATGTTCACGGTTGGTGAACTAGGGTCGTGACAAGTTGGTATCAGAGCTCTAGGTTCATAGGAGTCACGGAACACAGGCCGGTTTATTAGAGTCTCGCTGATCGGTACGGAGACGTCTGTACTTATCTACGAGGGGCTATGTAACTGTTTAGGAAAAATCTCCGTTTCATTTGAATTCCTTGTCGTGCGATATTTTGGACATCAATTCTAAACTTCTGACTTCTATTCTCTCACAGATGGTGAGGACACGTGCTACTCGAGATGATCAGGCACCCGCGTCCCCTACTGCAGCCGTCAGAGGCCGGGGCCGGGGGAGAGGTCGAGGACGCGCACGTGGTGCAGCCAGAGCACCTGCGTGAGCTGCCGCCGAGGTACCACCAGCAGATCCAGCCGGAGCCCAGGCACCTGGCACACCTACTACTGCCACTACTACTCCAGCGCTCTAGGAGACTTTGGCTCAGTTCATGAGCATGTACACCACCTTGTCTCAGGCGGGGTTGCTTCCCCTTGCTGCAGCCACATCCCAGGCCGGGGAAGGAGCACAGACTCCCGCCGTCCGCACTCCTGAGCAGCGAGTGCAGGTTGAACAGGCTCCCGAGATTATTCCCCCACCGCCTGCAGCACCAGTTCAGCCCGAGGATGGGTCAGCTGCTTCAGAGGACGAGCAGCGCAGGCTTGAGAGGTTCAAGAAGTATGATCCCCCAGTGTTCAGTGGATTAGCATCAGATGACGCCTTGGAATTTCTAGAGGAGTGTCATCGTATTCTTCGCACTATGGGCATAGTGGAGTCCAGCGCGGTTTCTTTCACTGCTTTTCAGCTTCGGGGAGCTGCCTATGACTGGTGGCTCACTGCCGTATGAGATAGACAGTCCAGTCGAGGCTGCTTCACTGACTTGGACCCAGTTCTCGGACATGTTTATGAGAGAGTTTGTTCCCCAGAGCCTCAGAGATTCATGGTGCGCAGAGTTTGAGCACTTGCGCCAGGGTGCTATGACAGTTTCAGAGTATGCCATCCGTTATACCAGGTTGGCCAGGCACGCACCGGCCTTGGTTGCTACAGTTCGAGAGAGAGTTCGCAGGTTCATTGAGGGCCTTATTCTGCCCATCAGGTCTAGCATGGCTCGAGAGTTGGAGATGGACATTCCTTATTAGCAGGTAGTGAGCATTGCTAGGAGGATTGAGGGTATGCTCGCCAGGGAGCGAGGAGAGAGGGAGGTCAAGAGGTCTCGAGAGTCGGGTCACTACTCTGGTGCCNGGAATCAGTTGTTTGCAATATTATTTACAATGTGTAATTGAATTGAATAGATTTGGGCCATTTGGAGTCGGATACTCGTGGCAAGAGCGTGGTTTCTAGTTGATATTGAGCCGGTTCGAGGTAAGTGGCTTGTCTAACCTTGTGTGGGGGACCTTTCCCTTAGGATATTGTTATTTGGTATTTTGAGTGCCTTGCACGCGAGGTGACGAGCGCGTACTTGAGCCAATTGTTGAAAATCCGGTTTTACTTATGATATTGCGATTGAGTTTCTTTCATATTTGCTTTATTCTACTTGCAACTATAACCTGTGCTAGATTAGGAGAGCATGTTTAGTTGTTTTAACTTGCCTACTTGCTTAAGTTGCCTTGACTGTACTACATGAAGCATGTTAGGCCAGTACTACCCGTTGCTTGTCTTTGTACTTCATTTCTGTGTATCTTCTGGTTGTGATTGCGCATTTATATTGGGACTACGGATGTGGGATTCCGGTAGCTCCCCCCTTGTTTGTTTACTTTGGGACTGCGGGTTCGATTTCCGATAGATACTCCTGCATTTTTACTTTGGGACTGCGGGTTAGATTCCCGATAGATCCCCCTGCACTTTTACTTTGGGACTGCGGGTTAGATTCCCGATAGATCCCCCTGCACATTGGTGGTTGGATTACGGGACGGTATCCCGGGAGATCCTTCGGATGTACACATATGATGGACTACGGGACGATATCCCGGGAGATCCACTGGACAGTTGAGAAAAAAAGGGCTACAGGACGGTATCCTGGGAGACCCTCATTGTTTATCATTGGTATTGAGCTGTGCTTATTCTGTACTCGTGTAGTTGTTATAGCCTCGTTGACTTGTCTTATCTCACTGCTGTACTTATTATATCTGTCAGATTTTTATATTGTTAAATTATTATTATTATTATATTTTGTCTCAGTAGGGCCCTAACCTTCCTCATCACTACCCAACCGAGGTTAGGCTTGGCACTTACTGAGTACCGCTGTGGTGTACTCATGCCCTTCCTGCGCATGTTTTTCATGTGCAGATCATCCAGGACCTCCACTCAGGCGCACTATCAGTGAGGCAGGAGGACTACGGAGACTTCGAGGTAGATCTGCTGCGTCCGCAGACCGACGAGTCTCCCTCTTATTCTATCTTTAGTACTTAGTTTTCCTTCTTTCGGTTGTTAGAAATTCTGGAGTTTGGAACCTTTACTATACACTTCTGTAGCCTGTGTTGCCCGTGAGTTTCCGGGTTTTGGGAATTGTTTTAGACTTGTGATATTGAGTTGTACTTGCCAAGCGGCATTCAGTACAGTTTCCTTTGGATATTTGATTTGATTTTCTCTATTTTTCCGCAATTATTATATTTCCGCAAATGTTAGGCTTACCTGGTCATGGGGACCAGGTGCCTTCATGACATGTTCACGGTTGGTGAACTAGGGTCGTGACAATAATATGGGGACAGTGTCACAAAGACACAAAAGAAGAAAAACAAAGGACACCTTTAGGTTGCAATTTGCTTTCTTTTTTAACTGAATCATTATCCAATTTCCCATTCATCATACTCGTCTTATAGTTGCTCCATCCTCCGATCTCTTCACGTTATTTTTGGAGAGGCAAGACTTGAGGTTACGCCACAATACAATATATATCCATCTAATATATATGTTGACCTTTTTTATATTTGTTTTTGTACTTCTAACATATTATGTTCTTTGTTCCCCAAGAGCTGATTTTATTTTTCTTTATCATAGAAAGGGAAATCCAGAAAAGTTACATATTCCGATAATATATCTTCTCAATCTCAGTTTTATTTTGGCCATGACCAGCACTCTATCCTTTTTTTTTTTTGAGAAAGAAGCAAAAGTTTTTTGTTTTGGAGATTGACATTTTCTGAATTTGATATCTCAATCACATAAGTCTCAGGGACAGTGGATTTAATCGTGCAGTGCATTAGGATATCAGAACTTATATAGATCTTTGCCTTTCTTTTTTTCCCCCTTTCCGCTAGTACAGGAGATTGTTATATTATAGACGTGGTGGAAATTGAAGAAGAAATATTTTTGAACTTAGCTCTCTGATTCTTGTTTTATATGATGCACTTCTTTTATACAATCTAAAATTGACAAGTATTTCTTTGATGGTGCTAGATAAATCTTTAATTGATCTGATGCAAAGTGCCCAAGCTATTGATAGCTTCTTGATTTTACTTACTAGTTATAACATGACCATACCGAGGGACAAGTGTAAACATAGCAATTTTTTTGTTATGTTTACATCTGGATAATATCATAACTTCTTTTGTTAATTACTTTTTGTTGGTTAGCTTTTGGTTACCTTTATTTTTTGTTGTCTAGTGTTAAATATGTCTCTAATCTTATACCTTTGAAAATCTTGTAGGTGATATTGTTTCATACTAATCTATTTTTTCAATGGATAAGTCTTGGATTAGAATGTCGAGGCACACACAAGACTAGGCTTGAGATATTTCCAGCACAAAACCAACATGACTCCCATTTGAAATCCTTCATGGAAACAGAATCATCACACAAACAAAGGGGAAGGGTTGGACAGCTAATTCCTGAATTTACTAAACCATGCTTCAGCCATAAGAAAGCAGGTTTTGGAAACTAAATGAGAAGCAGAATATGGATCGATGGTGTTGGACCCCAAAATTCGAATTGATGCATTTTAACCCTGGCCAAGCCAAACAACTTTAACTAATCAGCTAAGAGCCCTACTCCTTAATCAGTAAACATATTTAAAAGTCCAAACAGTCTTGAATCATTACATTAAAGCAAATTCAAATCCAAACCTCAAAATGAAATACAACATTAATGACATAAACGACTGCACTTGACAACTAAACTAAAGAACTAATGAAGAAAATTAACAGAGAAACATGTAGCAATTATCATTTATTCAAGCTTGATTACATGTTTCTGATTCACACTTCATATGTCACTTAAGAGCCAAAGAAATACTTGGAAATGAAAGGAAAAGGAAGGTAAGATTAGCAGTAGCAACAACCGCAGCCAGCAGCATAAAATAACCACAGAACCAACTTTAAACCAAATACTGATGTGCAGCAGTCAAAAATCAACAACCAAAACTTCAAACCAACTTTTTGAACCACTAAATTCAAACTATTTCATCCCCAGATAGATCATAACTCATTTCAGGAATTAAAAAAAACTTAAGAAATCACAGGGAGTTCAATGGAACAGTAAAACTTTTTTATGAAAACTTCAGCCGTCTCATTTTCTCTGATTTTATCACTTTAGCTCTCTTCCTCCCCAGGTCTGTTTAGTCTCAGGTCTAAATTCTGCCTTGCAAGGCAAGTTTAGGGTGCTTTTATAGGCAAGGGACTAGGGCAACTATCAGATTTCCCTTTTTTCAACCCCACCCCTTTTCTAATTTTTCTTTTTGCTACTTGACCCCTCATTTACTGACTTGTTAACGAAGCCAGCCTATTCTGCAGCTTCTAGGAAGCTTATTAAGCTGTTATTTGAGAGGTTATCTAAGTGGTCTACCCATTTTACCCCCTTAGACACCCTGTTTTTTCCCTGAAGACCAACCAGACTTCGGGTATGGGTTATGAGTCCCAAACGGGCCCAATGTTTCAATAAACATGGGCTCAGATTCAAGCCAAACTGAATTCCCTTAGAATGAGATCTAGACTGACCTCGGAGCCCAAATAACAAAGGTAAAAACAAAACCAAATCAAAGCATGTGAAAGGGAGGCACTTAAACAAATTCAGAAAACATAAAAACCAAACAAATTGCCTAATTAATGATCAGAATCAGGCGGGGAACTAATTAATCTATTAAATTAAGCTAAGTGACCAAATTAGAGGTTCCAATAAGTAATTAATAGAACTAGGCAAATCAGAAAACAAATTCAAAGAGAGGAAAAGAACAGAGGTGACACATAGATGATTTTGAAAACAAAAATGAAAATGACTCACCGGCTAAGCTTGAAATCAAAACTGAGGCTCTGATTTAACCCAAAATAGTGGCAACCGTTTGTTCTTGGTGAAGAACAAACGAGTGTCACTATTTTGTAACAAAACAAACCAGAAAATCCTTAAAAGTGACTTGCATGTGTGATTCCGACTTTAGGCTCTTAGGGCTCGACTCTTCGATTTGATGTTCGAAGAGTTCCAGAGATGTTCGAAGGGATCTGAGTGAGGATTTGGAATGAGGGAGGGAAGGAGGTCCTAGGGTATGAATTTGGGGCAGTCTGGTGGTGGCGCCGCCACCGGAGAAACTGTGGCGGTGCTAGGGTTCATGGCTTCGAATCAAAATTCGAGGAGTTTTGGTGGGTTTTCAGGGAAACTGGGTGGTGATTTGAGATGAGGAGGCGAAGGAGAGGCTGTGGTGTTATATTCATGGCGATTGAACGCCGGCCGCCGCCGTAGGCGATTTCAGGCGGGTGGCAGGCGGTGGCTTAGGGCGGAGTGGTGAGAGACGGTTATGGGGGGAGGGGGGGGGTTTCTGGAGAGAGGGGGGGTAGGGGCGTTATGACAGTCTTATATCAAGAAGACCTCACTTTTGAGCCGTTAGATCGATTAACCTCGACGGCTCAGATTGTCCCTACATGAAACGGGGTCGTTTGGTCTCGAAGGGAGACGGGTCGAGGCTGGACCAGGTTGGGGCATGGAATTGGGCTGGGTTTTGGGGATTTTGACCGGGTATGGAGAGCAAAATTTTGGGCTTGGGATAAAAACCAATTTAAATTTGCCCAAACAGACCATCTCTTATTAATACAATCATTTCTTTTCTTTTTTCTTTTCTTTTTCTCTTTTTTTTTTCATTTTTCAGATTTTGTTAAATACAAAATAAAAACCTAATTTAACCCTAAAACAAAATTAATACCTAATTGTATTCTCCAACATTAACTATGTCCTAAATTAAAAGAAAACTATAAAATTCGAAAATTAAAAGGCCAAAATGCAAAATAAACTATTTTTGTTATTTTCTTTCATATTTTGCCACAATTGATTAATTAATTATCCTAAAGATATAAAATATGACCCTAAATGCAAATGCACATATATTTTTGTATTTTTCATTAATAAAAATACATAGACAAAAATGCAAACAATTAACAAAAAATGCCACAAAAAATCCACAGAATTGCAAATACTGAAAGAAATTATTTTGTTTTGAATTTATGGGAGTAATTTATATAGGGCAAAAATCACGTGCTCACACCTATTGTGATTTCAGGCCTTCAGGGGGCTTTGGCCCAAATATTGACTGTTTGCACTAGCCTTGTTCGGGCGGTTTCAGTTCAGGCCGCACCAGCCACTTCTCAGGCCGAGGGAGGCACTCAGACTCCTGCTGCGCGTACTCCAGAGCAGGTGGTGTAGGGACTCCATACACCGGGGTTACTACCTGCCCAGCCAGTTGCAGTTGCTCAGGCCCAAGTGGGTCCCGTTATGAGTGATGAGGAGCAGAAGAGACTATATATATTTGGGAGGCTCAAGCCTTCATCATTCAATGGGGCTGAGTCAGAGGATGCTCAGGACTTTTTGGATAGGTGCCAGCAGATTCTTTGCACGGCGGGTATTATAGAGACTAGCGGGGTCTCGTTTACTACTTTTCAGCTATCAGGGGCTACCTTCAGATCGTGTTAGACCTATGAGCGGAGCAGGCCAACCGGTGCTGCACCACTTTTATGGAATGAGTTCTCCGTTCTCTTCTTAGAGAAGTTTGTGCCACCAACCCGTAGGGAGGAGTTACGTAGGCAATTTAAGCAGCTACGCCAGGAGGGTATGTCTGTGACCCAGTACGAGATATGATTTTCAGAGTTGGATCGTCACGTAGTTTGGTTGGTTCCCACTGAGAGGGAGAGGATTAGGAGGTTCATTGATGGCCTCAACTATGGATTGCACTTTGGTATGACTCGAGAGAATGTATCAGGTGCTATGTTCGACGAGGTGGTTGATATTGCTCGGCGGTAGAGCTAGTCCGTAGTCAAGAGCATGAGGAGAGGGAGGTCAAGAGGCCTCGTAGTTCAGGTGTTTTCAACGGTGTTTCTTCTAGGGGTCAGTCCCACCACAGCATGGGTTGTCCTTATAGGCCCGCTCAGATGGTTTGTCCGGTTTATCATGGTGCATCAGGTAGCCATAGTTCATACAGTGCTCGCCCGGGTCAGTCATCTCTCAGTGCACTCCCAACTCAGAGTCCATCTCGTGCTTCATCAGTTCAAGGTTCATCTGTACCAGGCCCCTCTAGTTGTTATTTTGTTTCTCAGGGTCTGCTTCAGTACTTGCCGCCATTGTCAAAGCGGGGTTGCTTTGAGTGTGGAGAGTTTGGTCACGTGAAGAGGCATTGTCCCCACATTTTGGGAGGTCGAGTTCAGCAGAGGAGTCAGGTTGCAACTTCTGCACCAGTTACTTCACCACCCGCTCAACCAGCTCAAGGTGGGGCTCAGACAGCTAGAGGTTGCCCTAGAGGGGGAGGCCGATCAGGCTTAATTCTATGCTATTCCTGCTAGGCCAGAGGCTGTTGCTTTAGACACAGTGATCACAGGTATTATCTCAGTATGCCACACGGATGCTTCTATATTATTTGACCGTAGTTTCACTTATTCCTATGTATCATCATATTTTACTCGTTATTTGGATATGCCCCGTGAGTCCTTAGTTTAACCTGTTCATGTACTACGCCGATGGGCGATACTATTGTTGTAGACCGTGTGTATCGATCGTGTGTAGTGACTATTGGGGGATTAAAGACTAGAGTTGATCTTTTATTGCTTAGTATGGTTGATATCAACATGATTTTAGGTATGGGTTGGTTGTCTCCATGTCATGCTATTCTGAATTGTCACGCTAAGACTGTGACGTTGGCGATTCCGACATTGCCGAGGATTGAGTGGAGAGGTTCTCTAGATTATGTTCCCAGCAGGGTGATTTCTTATCTGAAGGTCCAACGGATGGTTGGGAAGGGGTGTCTGTCATATTTGGCCTTTGTGAGAGATGTTGGTGCTGATAGTCTTACTATTGATTCTGTTCCGGTAGTGCGAGACTTTCCGGATGTGTTTCCTGCAAACCTGCCGGGCATACCACCTAATAGGGATATTGATTTTGGTATTGATTTAGTGCCGGGCACTCAGCCCATTTCCATTCCTCCATATCGTATGGAACCAGCTGAGTTAAAGGAGTTCAAGAAGCTGAAAGAGCAACTTCAGGAGCTTCTTGATAAGGGGTTTATTAGGCCTAGTGTGTCTCCTTGGAGTGTACCTATTCTGTTTGTGAAGAAGAAGGATGGTACTACGCAGATAGGTAGTTGAACAAAGTTACAATCAAGAAGAAGTATCCTTTATCGCACATTGATGATTTATTTGACCAGCTTCAAGGAACAAGGGTGTTCTCTAAGATTGATTTGAGGTCTGGGTATCACCAGCTAAAGATTCGGGACTCGAATATTCTGAAGACGACATTTAGGACGATGTCACTATGAGTTCCTTGTGATGTCTTTTGGGCTGACCAACACCCCAGCATTATTCATGCATTTGATGAATAGTGTATTCCAGCCGTATCTTGATTCGTTTGTCATAGTATTTATTGATGATATCCTGGTGCACTCACGTATCTAGGAGGAGCATGCACAAAATTTGAGGATTGTACTACAAAGGTTGAGGGAGGAGAAACTCTATGCCAAGTTCTCCAAGTGTGATTTTTGGCTTAGTTCGGTGGCATTCTTGGGGCACGTGGTGTCCAGTGAGGGGATTAAGGTGGATCCAAAAAAGATAGATGCGGTTTAGAGTTGGCCCAAACCGTCTTCAGCTACTGAGATTCGGAGTTTTCTCGGCTTGGCCGCATATTATTGTCGCTTCGTTGAGATTTCTCGCCCATTTGCGGTGCCTTTGACTAGGTTGACCTAGAAGGGGGCTCTATTCAGGTGGCCGGATGAGTGTGAGAAGAGCTTTCAGAAGCTCAAGACTGCCTTGACCACAACTTTAGTTTTAGTTTTGCCTTCAGCATCGAGTTCATATATTGTGTCTTGTGATGCTTCTCGGATTGGTATTGGGTGTGTCTTGATGCAGGAGGGTAGAGTGATTGATTATGCTTCGTGCCAGTTGAAGCCCCATGAGAAGAACTACCATGTTCATGATTTGCAGTTGGCAGCCATCGTTCATGCATTGAAGATTTGGAGGCATTATCTCTATGGTGTGTCTTGTGAGGTATTTACGGATCATCGAAGTCTCCAGCACTTGTTCAAACAAAAGGATTTAAATTTAAGGAAGTGGAGATGATTGGAGCTGCGAAAGGACTATGATATTACCATTCTTTATCATCCCGAAAAGGCCAATATGGTGGCCGATGCCTTGAGTAGAAAGGCAATGAGTATGGTAGCTTTGCATTTATTCCTATTTGTGAGAGACCGCTTGCATCAGATGTTCGGTCCTTGGCCAATCAGCTCCTGAGGTTAGATGTTTTGGAGCCCAGACGGGTTCTATCTTGTGGGTTTTCTCGGTCTTCCTTATATGATCGCATTAGAGAGCATCATTATTATGACCCCATTTGCTTGTACTTAAGGACACGGTTTAGCACGATGATGCGAAGGAGGTTACTATTGGGGATGATGGGGTGTTGAGGATGCAGGGTCAGATTTGTATGCCCAATATGGATGGGTTCCGTGAGTTGATTCTTGAGAAGGCCCACAGTTCGTGGTATTCCATTCATCTGGGTGCCGCAAAGATGTATCAGGACTTGAGGAATCACTATTGGTGGAGGAGGATGAAGAAAGACATAGTGGGGTTTGTAGCTTGGTGCCTAAATTGTCAGCAGGTGAAGTACGAGCATTAGAGACCGGGCGAAATGCTTCCGAGGCTTGAGATTCTGGAGTTTAAATGGGAGCGTATCACCATGGATTTTGTAGTTGGGTTCTCACAGACTTTCAGGAAGTTTGATGTTATTTGGGTGATTGTGGATCGGTTGACCAAGTTTGCGCATTTCATTCCAGTCGGGACTACTTATTCTTTGGAGCAGTTGGCTGAGATCTACATCCGCGAGTTTGTTCGCCTTCACGGCGTGCCGTTGTCCATCATTTCAGATCGGGGCACACAGTTTACATCGCAATTTTGGAGAATAATATATCAAGAGTTGGGCACACGGGTTGAGTTGAGTACAACATTCCACCCTCAGACGGACAAAAAGTCCGAGCGCACTATGCAGATATTGGAGGATATGTTACGCGCTCGTTTCATAGATTTTGGGGGTTCTTGGGATCAGTATCTACCGCTTGCAGAGTTTGCTTACAACAACAGCTACCAATTGAGCATCCAGCTTGCTCCGTGTAAGGCTTTTTATGGGAGATGATGTCGGTCTCCGGTGGGTTGGTTTGAGTCGGGAGAGGCTAGGCTATTAGGTACTGACTTGGTTCAGGATGCTTTGGACAAGGTTAAGTTGATACAAGATCGGCTTTGCACGACACAGTCTAGACAAAAGAGCTACGCCGATCGGAAGGTTCGTGATGTTGCTTACATGGTAAGGGAGAAAGTACTACTCAGAGTTTCACCCATGAAGGGTGTTATGAGGTTCGGGAAGAAGGGCAAGTTGAGCCCTCGGTATATTGGTCCTTTTGAGGTGCTTGAGAGGATTGGAGAGGTGGCTTACAATCTTGCATTTCCGCCTAGTTTGTCGAGTTCACCCAGTGTTTCATGTTTCTATGCTCTGGAAGTATGTCGGCGATCCGTCTCATGCTTTGGATTTCATCACAGTTCTTTTGGATGGTAATTTGACTTATGATGTTGAGCCGGTGGCTATTTTGGATCGGCATGTTCGAAAGTTGAGGTCAAAGAACATAGCTTCAGTGAAGGTTCACTGGAAAGGTCAGCCAGCCGAGGACGCTACTTGTGAGACCGAGCGGGAGATGCGGAGCAGATATCTACGCCTATTTGAGACTCCAGGTATGATTCTAGACCCGTTCGAGGACGAATATTTATTTAAGAGGGGGAGGATGTAACGATCCAGCCAGTCGTTTAAGTGTTATAGCCCCTTTCCCCCATTTACTACTTATTCTATGCTCAATTGTTGTTATGTGACTTGTCGGGGTACTTGGTTTGGTTCCCGGGATGTTTCAGAATGAATTTGGACACTTAGTCACAAGGTTGGAAGCCTAAGTTGAAATAGTTGACCGAATATTGACTTATGTGTAAATGGCTTCGAAATAGAGTTTTGATGGTTCCGATACCTTCGTATGGTGATTTTGGAAATAGGAGTGTGTCTGGATATTGATTTGGAGGTTCATGGGTGATTTTGGTTTGAAATGACGAAAGTTGGAAATTAGAAGTTTGGAGAGTTGAGAAGTTTGACCGAGAGTTGACTTTGTGGTTAACGGTTCGGATTTTGGTTCCGAAAGTTGAAATAGGTCCATTGTGCCATTTATGACTTGTGTGCAAAAATTGAGGTCAATCGGAATTGATTTGGTAGGTTGCGGTATCAATTGTAGAAGTTGGAATTCATTAGTTTTCATTAGGCTTTAAATGGGGTGCGATTCATGTTTTTGATGTTATTTGATGTGATTTGAGGCCTCGAATAAGTTTGTATTATGTTTTGGGACTTGTTGTTATGTTTGGTTGAGGTCCCGGGGACCTCGGGTGGATTTCGGATGGTTAACGGTCGAATTTGGCTTAAGTGTTTTGTTGAGGTGCTTCAGGTCTGGTGTCATTGCACCTGTAGAGAGATTGGCCACAGGTGCGGAGCCGCTGAAGCAACTATGTTTGCGCATCTAGAAGAGGAAGAAGACTATCCTTCTGCAGATGCGGATGCGCATTTGCGTATGATCGACTGTAGAAGCGGACCTGGGCAGGAGGCTTTGGAGTTGCAGAAGCGAGGGGTGGCTCGCAGATGCGGTTTTGCAGGTGCACGAGGTCGGGTGTTTAGTGGGCTTCGCAGAAGCGTGGTTTTCTCCGCAAAAACGGGAGTGCAGGTGCGAGCCCAGGCTTCACAGGTGCGGAATGCCTGGGCAGTGTTTAAAATTGAAGGGTTCCGAGATTATTATCATTTTTGGACTTTTCAAGCTCGGTTGGAGGCGATTTTTGAGAGGTATTTCAGGAGAATTCTTGAGGTAAGCCACTTTTGATCATTTTTATTCAATAATATTGATTACCCATTGAATTTCTCACCTAGTTTATGTGTTTTAAGGTGGAATTTTGGGAGTTTTGGGCTAGAGGTTGGAGAGTAAGATTTGGAAATTTGAGTGACGATTTTGGTGTCGGAATTTGGTATTGGTTGGACTCGTTGTTAAATGAGTGTTTGGATTTTGTAACTTTTATCGGATTCCGAGGCGTGGGCCCGGGGTTGACATTTTGACTTTTGATTAAGAACTTAGTATTTCATATGGAATTGATTCTTATAGCTTAAGTTGATTGTATCGAGTTGTTTGTGGCTAGATTCGAGGTGTTTAAAGGCCGATTTGCGAGGAAAGGGCTTATTGGAGTAGAGATTTGCACGGTTTGAGGTAACTAATATTTCTAAACTTGGTTCTAAGGGCATGAATCCCTAAATTACGTGTTATGTGATCGGTGTTGAGGTGACACACATGCTAGGTGACGGGCGTGTGGGCGTACACCGTAGAAATTATGACTCGGTCGATTCCATGGAACTGTGTAGTCATCTTATTTGAATATTATTACTGTACTCTATGTGTTAGAGAATTTAAGCTGTGATTTATGTTAGAAATCATGTTTAGGCTATGTGCTGGTACTATAGGGACCCACAACGGTCGTTCTTTGCTGTTGAGTTATTTGCTTAAGTTGCAGTTATGTACTCAATCGCATTCATCATTGCATATCATATCTTAGTCTCTATTATCATATATTGTCACATCATGTATCATTGATTTGGGCTTCTTGGCATGAGTGTTGTGAGCCTGAGAGACTGGAGAGATTGATGACTGAGTGAGACCGAAGGTCTGTTTGTGAGTGATATTGATGGGATCGGGCTGCACGCCGCAACGAGTACTATTAACTCATGCTAGGATCGAGTTGCACATTGCAATAGGTATTATTGACTCAAGATGGGATCGGTCTGCACGCCGCAACAGGTATTATTGATTCATGATGGGATTGGGCTGCACGCCGCAATAGGTTTTATTAGCGATTGGGCAGGATCTGACGTACCAGCAGTGAGCGCAGGTACCGTAAGAGTGACTGAGTGTGATGAGTGAGAATTGAGAAAGTCATATTGAGTACTCTGAGAGTGTGAGTACGTGAGATTTTCATTGTGTTGCATCACATATGATATATGCATATTGCCATATAGATATAGAGATATCATATTTCTCACATCAGTCATACTTGGGATATTTTATCTGTATTGAGCTTAATTGTTAAGCCTGGAAGCACGTCTACATTTCCTGTACTGGGTACGAACATATTACGAGTTTTCTCTGAGATATTATTGTCCTATTTCCTGTCATTTATGTAATGTTAAACTCTATATTTGGACTGTATTGGTTGAGCTCGTCACTTCTTTCAGCCCAAAGGTTAATTTTGCTACTTATTGGGTACATTGGTCGGTATTACTCATACTACACTCTGCACTTCGTGTGCAGATCCAGGTATTTTCCGGCACGGTGGTTGTTGATTTTGGAGCTTTATCAGTTCGGAGATTATCGAGGTAGCTGGTTTGGCTTCCGCAGACCCTGACTCTCCTCCTTTATCTTTTAGCTTTATTTGTACTGTTCTACCTTCCTAGACAGTGTTTCAGCAGTCAGACCATGTTATTTTATAGATGCTCATATACTCAGTGTCACCCGGATTTTGGAGAATATTGTATTGAGTCGCGGTATTTTCTTATCGATATTTATGAGATTTTTTTTCCTCTTAAACTTATATTATTATGCTTTCCAAATTTAGAGATGTGTCGTTTTATTGTGAATCGGCTTGCCTAGCATTGCTGTAGGCGATATCACGACATGTGACATTTAGGTCGTAACACTAAATAAGTCATAAATATTTATATAACTATAAATCATCTAACTAAGGGTAAAATAAGAATTATAACATCAATTTCTTGCTAAATATAAAAAATGACATTTGGTACAAACTAAAAGGGAAGATATGTCACATAAATTGATACAAGGAATACCTGTTATCCATTTATTATCTTAAAGTGGATAGAATGTTGCAAGCTGAACGCCCAAGCAAGTAAATAGAGTAGAAGTAGCACCTAATTTCGACAGAGTTAGAACTAAGTCAAATGAAAAAGTCAATAGGGAAAAATTATTACTTTCTCCATCTCAGATTATGTTAACCTATGTCTTTTTGGTTCTTTCCAAAAAAAATAATTTTTCTAAAATTTAAAAATAATTTAACTTAAATTTCTAATCTATCCTCAATGAGAAGCTTTTATAGCCACACAAATATTATGCCATATTTAACTACACAAGTTTCACAAAATTTATAGCGGCACAAATATTACAACTTATTTAGGAACACATGTTTTAAAAATCTTCATATTCTCTCTTAAAGTTCATGCCGAGTAGTTGACATTTTCCTCTTTGTTTTTGTTTTGTTTCGAACTTTATAGAAATATTAGTATTTGATTGTTACTTAAATTTTATTGTATCGTGTCGTTAAATTCGTCGTTACGTAACGACGAAAAATGCCACTTTATGTAACCATAGATTTAGTATAGTCGCATTGTTACCTTGGTTTTTTCTCTCATCTTGCCATTCTTTATTATTAAATAATTATATTTTATCCTTTACTCTACTTTTATATATAATATTTCTACTTCGTATTCTATATTTTTAGTAATATTGTAAGTCTATTCTTTATATTGTTAGGATGTGACATCATGAAATGAGGGCAAATAATATAATTTATCCAAATATTTGACATGTATCAACCATTGTCCATCCAAACAAGCTGTTAAAAATAAAAAAAATTCACACAGCGTCGACTTCTTACGGTTATCATCTATTCTCAAATCTCATTCTACGTTCCCACAGAAAATACACACCATTGGAATTGCAATAGGCTTTACTGCCGACGGAAATAGTCAATACATTTGCATTTTCAAGTCAAAGCCTAATGGAGCAAGTGCGTATATAGTTGGGTGTCCCTCTTGTTTTGATTCAGTCAGGTAAAACTCGATTATCCCTCAGATTCCTTGTAACAATTTAGACACAGAAGACTTGATCTTTGATGAATTTCTTCAATTCATTGCACTTTTAGAATTACCGAAGAGTTAGTCTGTATCTTTGTTGTATTAATGTGTCTGTATCATATCAATTGATGAACCATAATACATATCTTGTTGTTTATTTTATGCTAATTGTTCAATGTTGAAAGGGAAATTTTTAACTTCCATGACGGGGTGGGTAGGTAGGTGGGACTTGGTGTTGTAATATTTCCAAAAATTGGACAAATGTCCTTCCATGTGGCAATCTTGCATGGAAAATTCAAGACAAGTGATATACGCTTGTCATGCTCTAAGCTTCTCTTATAGCCAATAAATAGGCCTTCAAAATAACCATCAATCATCAGCATCTTTTCCTTTGCCTTTTCCTTCCTCTTCAGCTTCCTTTTCTTTCCTCCTTAAACTTTTGTAGTCTACTTTCTTTGTTCCCCTCTTTGAAATAGCTGAGTTTGTAATTTAATATTTTGCTGATTCCCGTATCCTCCCAAATAGAGGTGGGCTTGTTTAATCCTGGAGAGACATTTCACACTACTGAAATAGTTTCTTAGGACAGTGGCCAGCACGACTCAAGCCAATTCGTGTATCTGCTTACAAATAATATTATTACAGTGTTTTTATTTTCCGGTGTCATTTCCCTACTATCTAAGAAACTATGGCAAGCAACACTGATGCTGAAAATACTAGTGATACTACCAATAGTGGCGCTACCTCCGCTACCCCAATTTCAGTTGCACTATCATATGCCATGCCATTTCCAGATGTGTCAACTATCGAAATTTTCGCCAATAAAAATTTCAAGCGTTGGCAAAAACGTATTTTCTCACTGCTTGATGTCCATGGTGTTGCACATGCACTGCTGCATACAACCTAGTCCAGACACTGATAATAAAATAATGAAATCATGGCGACATGCTAACAAGCTATGTGCCGTCATACTATATTACAACTATTTCAAATGAATTGTTTGACGTGTATTGTAGTTATAAGGAAGCAAAAGCTATCTGGGAAGGCTTAATTAAAAAATTACTGCTGAAGATGCTACAAAATAAAATTTTGTAGTAGAAATTTTTTATCAATGACATATAAGAGATGATAAAGAGATGAACGTGCAAATCAACGAATATCAAAAATTGCTAGAAGACTTGAAGGCCGAGGGGATGTCATTACCAGATAAGTTTGCTGCTGGAGTGCTGATTGAGAAGCTGCCTGACTCATGGAGTGACTGCAAAAACAACTTAAAGCACAAACAGAAAAATTTCACCATTGAGGAAATTGTGACCCACATTTTAATTGAAGATTCCAACAGAAAAATCCGCCAAAGCTAGGATGACAGCTCTTAAAGTAAATTTAGTGCAAAGCAGCAACAACAACCGCAAAAGGTACGAGAATAAGTCTCAAGGTTACAACCCTAAAAATCCTAACCTTAAAAGAAAAAAAAAGCTCTTGTTTTGTTTTTGAAAAACCAGGCCATCATGCCTCACAGTGCAGGTGCAGAGCAGGAAATAACAAAGGAAAAACTAATACTCCTAAGGCTAACTTAGTTGAAGGAGGTGATATTATTGCTGCTGTCATTTCTCAAGTAAACATTGTAGCACATGCAAAAGAATGGGTGGTAGATTCTGGGGCTACTCGGCACATTTGTGCAAATCGAGAAGCATTTTACTCTTACACTCCTGTAGAGGATGATAGAGAAGAGGTCTACCTTGGAGACTCAAGTACTACCAAAGTCTTGGGTAAGAGTAAAGTTCTCCTGAAACTCACTTCGAAAGAACTTTAGCCCTTGTTGATGTACTGCATGTTCCTACTATGAGGGAAAACTTGATCTCTGTATCCTTGTTGGGAAGAGCTGGAGTGAAAGTGTCATTTGAATCTGATAAGATCATAATGACCAAAAACAATGTGTTTGTAGGAAAGGGCTAATGTAACCGAGGACTCTTTGTACGTAATATTTATGATATTATCAATGGAAATGTATCTACTTCTGCTTATATGGCTGGGTCTATTTCTTTATGGCATGCTAGACTAGGACATGTTAATGTCGCGTATATAAAGAAAATGCAGTCACTAGGATTAATATCTGGTTTAGACTCAAATAATATTGACAAATGTGAAATATGTGCTGAAGCTAAAAGTACTAGAAAGACTTGTTTTTTTGTAAATTGAGAAACTGAATTGTTATCCTTGATTCACACTGATTTAGGCGATTCAAAGCAAACTATGACTAGAGGTGGTAAAAGACATTATGTGACTTTTTTTGATGATTTTTCTAGATATACTAAGTTGTATTTTCTTAGAAATAAAGATGATGCATTTAATGCTTTTATTTCTTATAAAACTAAGGTTGAAAATCAACTTAGTAGAAAAGTCAATAAAACTAGATCTGATAGAGGTGGAGAATATTTATTTTTAAATGATTTTTGTGAAAAAAATAGAATCATTCATGAAGTAACTCCGCCTTATTCACCCTAGTCAAATGGAGTAGCTGAAAGAAAAAATAGAACATTGAAAGAGATGATGAACTCCATGTTAGCCAGTTCTAATGCTCCTGATAATTTGTGAGGTGAAGCTATTTTATCTGCATGTCACTTACAAAATAGAATACCACATAGAAGAACTGGCAAAACTCCATATGGATTGTGGAGGGGTTATAACCTAACTTGAAATATTTAAAAGTGCGGGGGTGCCTTGCTAATGTTCTTTTGACTGAACCTAAAAAGAGAAAAATAGGTTCTAAAGCTGCTGATTCCATGCTTATTGGATATGCTGAACATAGTACTGCATATAGATTTCTTATTTTAAAAAGTGATGTGCTTGATTGCAATACTATAATTGAGACAAAGAATGCCGAGTTCTTTGAATATATTTATCCACTGTCTAATAAAATTTCTTATACACCTGTTAAAATAAATAATGAAATTACCTCTCACGAGGAACTGAGAAGGAGTAAAAGGTGTAGGAAAGAATATTTTTCTTCTGAAAATGATTTTCAGATTTTTCTTGTCGATAATGAACTATCAAATTATTTTGAAGTTATAACTTCTTCAGAAGCTAGTTATTGGGAAGAGGCAATAAAAATTAAAATTGATTCCATTATGAAAATAATACATGGATTTTAACTGATTTACCTCTTGGTGTAAAACCTATTGGTTGTAAATAGATTTTCAAAAAGAAATTTAATCTTGATGGATCTTTAGATAAATATAAAGCTCGGTTAGTAGCAAAAGGATTTTCTCAAAAGTAAATAGATTATTTTGATATATTTGCACCAATGACTAGAAGTTCTTCTATTCGAGTTTTGATTGCCTTAGCTTCAATACGTAAGCTTTTTATCCATCAAATGGATGTCAAAAGAGCTTTTTTAAATGGTGATTTAGAAGAAGAAATTTATATGGTTCAGCCTGAAGGCTGTGTCATTCCTGGACAAGAAAACAAAGTTCATAAATTAAGTAAATCTCTTTATGGCCTTAAACAAGCTCCTAAGCAGTGATATGAAAAATTTGAACAAGCCTTACTGAGAGACGATTTTTCTTCCGTTGTGGTGGATAAATGTGTTTATACTAAAATGGTAGACAATGATTATGTGATAATATGTCTATATGTTGATGATATGCTTATATTTGGTACAAGTTTAGATATTATGCAAAGTACTAAATTATTTTTGCCTGCTAATTTTGATATGAAAGATCTGGGTAAAGTAAATACAATATCGCGAGTTAAAGTTATAAGGAGTGAAGATGGAATAATGTTGTCATAAGAACATTATGTTGAGACACAAGTTTGAATATTTTAATGTCAAATCTGTGAGCACTTCTTTTGATGCTAACTCTCAGTTGAAAAAGAATAATGGTGACCCACTTGCTCAGTCTAAATATGCGCAGATTATTGGGAGTTTGATGCATTTAATGAATTTTACAAGGCCTGATATAGCCTATGCTGTGTGTAGACTGAGTAGATAAACTCATAATCCCAACAGAGAGCATTGATGTGCATTGGATAGACTAATGAAATATTTGAGAGGAACCATGAATTATGGTATCCTATATAGTGGAATTCCTTCTAGTTTAGAATGGTACAGTGATGTAAACTGGATCTCTGATTCGGATGTAACAAAATCCACTAGTGGTTATGTATTCACCTTTGGTGGTGGTGCAATATCATGGAAATCAGCTAAACAGACGATCATTGCTAGATCGACTATGGAATCAGAGTTTGTAGCTCTGGAGTTAGCTGGTTCTGAGGGTGAGTGGCTAAGAAACTTCTTAGCTAATATCCCTTCAATAAAGGACGTATTGCCTCCTCTGTTTATACATTGTGATTGCCAAGCGGCAATAGCTATAGCATAGAATAAATCTTATAATTGTAAAAGTAGACACATGAAATTGAGACATGATGTCATAAAGCAGCTGCTGAGAGATGGAATAATTTCCATTGTTATGTGAAGTCATAAATTAATTTGGCCAATCCTCTGACTAAACCAGCGGGAAGAAAATTAATTCTTCAAACCTTAAAAGAGTGGGGTTAAGGCCGACATGTTGTCAATAGAGATGGTAACCCAACCTATGTGATTGGAGATCCCATGAAGTAGGTTCATATGGGTAATAACAAGTCGATATTGGCACTGAAGCAGTAAAGGAGAATGCTTAACTGCTACTAATTGAGAGGATGAGTTAAAACTCTTAATAAAATTCATAGTTCTTATGGATGGTGTATTTAAAAGCAGTATACACTTGATGAATTCACCTATATGAGAATGGAGTGAGGACGCTCCTATGAGATTTTGGCGTAGTCTCTAGAGCTCTCATGAATAACTAGGCACGCACATGGCCTAGTGGCGCAAAACCACGTTGAACAACAAAATTGTGAGGGTCAAATGTGATTGATAAAATCTCTGACTTACAATAAGAATTAGTGGTTCATAAAAATATTATATTTCACCAATAATTCTGTGAGTTAAGTTTATTGGTCTAAGTTTGGTTCATAATCCAAAAGACACCAAACTTATTGCATTTGACCATACAAATCCAGCAAATCTTATTCCTCTTTGTATGAATTTTTCGAAAATATGTGGGGGAACTGTTGTGTATTTCCAAAAATTGGACAAATGTCCTTCCATGTGGCAATCTTGCATGGAAATTCAAGACAAGTGTTATACGCTTGTCATGCTCTAAGCTTCTCTTATAACCTATAAATAGGCCTTCAAAATAGCCATCAATCATCAGCATCTTTTCCTTTGCCTTTTCGTTCCTCTTCAACTTCCTTTTCTTTCCTCCTTAAACTTTTGTAGTCTACTTTCTTTGTTCCCCTCTTTTAAATAGCTGGGTTTGTAATTTAATATTTTGCTAATTCCTGTATTCTCCCAAATAGAGGTAGGCTTGTTTAATCCTGGAGAGACATTTCACATTGCTGAAATAGTTTCTTAGGACAGTGCCCAGCACGACTCAAGCCAATTAGTGTATATGCTTACAAAATAATATTATTGCAGTGTTGTTATTTTCCGGTGTCATTTCCCTACACTTGGGAGCAGAGGCGGATGCAACGGATAACTTTATAGGTTCGAAGTGCGGGATTCTACCATAACGGATTTGATTTACCGGGTTCTAAATCAATTATTTGTACTATTTAATGAACTTCTTAAGCACAGTCCGAGCCATGCTACTGGGTTTCAGATGAACCCATAAGTTGAACTCTACATCTGCCCTTGGGTGGGAGGCGTGAAGTCAATAGTAATTCAAAATATAAAGAAGTAAATATACGAAGAAGTCAAAGAGATTCAACATTTAATATATATATATATAATAAATTTGACCTAATATATATGTAGGTGATTTTCCGGCGCCCATGCATGAAGTAAGAAGATCTTTTGGTCTGCTTTGGATGTTCAATGCTGGAAACTGTTAAGTTTTTGTTGCTCTAGCACAATGCTTTTTTAACTTTGTATGGAAAATCAAAGTTGTGGGGTAAACCTCTGAAGGCTAGAGTAGATGGACCCACACTGAGTGTTTTAATTGGGATTTGAGTATGGAATCTCCATGTTGTTACTTCTATCCCTCTATCACTCACCGATGCTCTCCTGATAATTGGCTCAATAATTCGTTAACTGTTTATTCGGAGTTGATTAGTACATAAATATCAAAATTGCCTGCTTATTGAACTTATACTTTTTGTTTGTTACTACCCTCTGATAGTAACACGTGAGAATTTTGGAAGGTTCTTTATTTGCGACATCAACTAAATGTGCAATTTAGATTACACAGAATTTTTTGGTTTACAAAATGTTACAGAACTTTAATGCTAGGGGTGTGTATTCTTCATATTGCATGCAATGTTCTTTTAAATAGAGAAGCTTCTTTACTATACTTAACTAAGCTTACAAAATTTCAACTCCCTATGAATGGTGATATAAATGAGCCAAAAGCACGTACTGTCAGGGTGCTTAGTTGACCTCTACAGTAGGCTAGTAGCTGAGGCTGATATAGACCTTTAATTTTCAGCTTTAGCTTACCAATATGATTTCTTGCTTCTACTGCTGCCTCTACAAGTTCGTTTCCAGAATGTAGGAAGCAAGGTCAAGCCTGTAATTTAGCTAAGCTGTTAAAACTTTTGGATCTCATTGAATACTCCTTTATCAATTTTGAGAAGAAAGAATCCTCTCTTTCCAATAGCTTTGCTGGTGTGTCATATTCGGCTATTCTTCCTGTTAACAAAGTGAAGGAATTCCATATAGTTAGAATCAAGAAGTTAGCAGCTTAGAGAGATATTACATGTATTAAAATACTTACCTTCATTCAAGACTAAGACAAGATCGCTATCAATGACTGTATGGATTCTGTGAGCTATTGTGACAACTGTTTGATTTCTGAACTCTTGACTGATAATCTTTTGTAACACTACATCAGTTGCAGCATCAACTGATGCTGTTGCTTCGTCCAGAACGAGAATGCTGCTTTTCTTTAGCAAGGCTCTTCCGAGACAGAAAAGCTGCCTTTGACCGACACTCCAGTTCTCTCCATTTTCAACCACTGTTAAACTTATCGCATTAGTAGCTTTCAAGAAGGAAATACGTGATTGCTTTTCATAAGAAAAAACAAGAAATTTCTATTCTCACCTGTAGTTTCCAGCTTTTCTGGCTTTCCACGTATTATATCACCAAGTTGGCATTTGTCCAGAGCCTGACAAAAGAAGATGACTGCACATTATTCACAATCCAAATCACTAATATTTTAGTTAATTTCACCTTTTTCTTGACTACATGATAGAAGTTGGTCAAGGTTTATACTCCAATCATTTAGACTCCAATCATTTAGACTTTGCAAAACAAGTACAAGACCTACCAGAGGGGTTAACGAGTTTTTTGTGTTTTTAGCTTGTTACCATGGAAAGATGACTTATAAGACAATCTGTCAATTTAAGTGGACATTTTGCATAATTATTTGTGCAATACTCAGTGCAATAAGTACCTCCCAGATTTCAGTATCAGAGTGCTCTGCTAGTGGATCTAGGTTTCCTCTAACTGTTCCCTCGAACATTGTTGGATCCTGAGGAATAATACTAAGCCTTGACCTCAAATCGTAAAGGCCTATCTTGCAAATATCTATATCATCGATGATGATTCTTCCTTCTCTTGGTTCTACGATCCGGAAAAGGGCCTGAATGAGAGTTGATTTACCACTTCCTGTTCTGCCCACAACACCGACTTTCTTACTTCCTGGCAATGTGCATGTGATGTTTTTCAGAACAGACGGGAGGTGTTCAGCATAACGTATCTGCAGATAGAGGTATGGTGATGATATCAGAGGGTGGAAATCTTAAGCCAGGCAGCTAAAAAGTTTATTTTAAACAAGTACATAATATTGCTGCCAGTTTTTGTGGCAAACATAGCTTCATTCATTTCATCCTGATCACTAAAGGCTTTCTGGTATTCAAACCTCATAACTGAGTCTAGTTCGATCTAAGCTATGTGAGACTGTCATTACCTGCAAATTCTCGAAGGAAATTGTTCCAGTTTGTGGCCAAGTGCTTGATGGTCTAGTATTTTCAATCACAAGAGGTGCTTCACTGGCAAGGTTTGAATACTGGAGAATCCTTTCAACTGATATCATTTTGTTTTCAGCATTACAAATATTCCATATTACTGAAGCTTGTAAAACATTCAGATTGATTCCATATGTTACTGCCAATCCTGCAATGCCTGTAGAATATAAAGCGACATCAGTTTTGTGCTTTTGATGTCTTGGTTTCCTACTTGTGCTCTACATAACAACATTAAGGAAAAACAATTTCTGATACTTACTTGGATTTATAATTCCTTCAGGGAGTGTGACTAGCAGAACAAGGGAGAAGGCAAAAACAAAAGTAGATAGCTGGTTCAGTCTAAAAGAAAGCCATTCCATCGCTGATACGTTGTGGAACCATGGCCTTGAATGACCATCTATGAGATAAAGGTTTGCAAGAGCAAAGCGATCTTTTTGGTTGAAAGCACGAATGGTTGCTGCTCCTGCGAGTGATTCTGCAAAGTGATGGAGGATCGGAGCTCTTTGAACTCCAGATAAACGAGCAAGCTCTCTTGCAGTTGGTATGTAGTATTGCTGGCATTTTTAACAATAGTATCTTAAATTAACATTTTACAAAAACTAGAAAGAAAATCTTTGAAATCTTCAACAAATATAAGGTTTGTTCATCCTTTGATCTTTAAATATAATTTTACTAATATTTTCCCAAAACATCACTTGATCATGTATACAAGAACTCTTCTACAAGGTGGCTAGATGAGAACTTCTTATTTTAGCAGCAAACTTGGTTTTATCAGAGTGTTGGCCTCCCCTTACTTGACCGCTAGAGTTCTTTGCCCAAAACAAACCAGCAACTTCTTGTTTTAATATATTTAGCCTTTAGAAATCTAAAACATGTACATCTTACTTACCTGGTACCAAACGCAAACTGCTGTTACTGGAATAAAGATGACAAATACTTCCCATGCGACCTGTGACATGACTGCAATTGTCCCAAGAAGCTGAATTATGGAGAAGGCGCACCAACCCAACTTGGTTGCCATTTCCAAGTCTAGAACACTTTGGTCTGTGGATACCTGTTCATGTAATAATATGTTCTTGAGTGATCGATCCAATGGAATTGCATCAATGAAGAAACTGACTTTCAGCCTTAAGTTCTTTAGGTTATGGCTAGATTTCAGTCACTGTGTTTTTGTCATGGTATTATCTTGATTGTCTTATTCTGATACTTTTCTGTGGATTAACTTGTGAGTTACACATTCAAATACCACATGACTGTACAGTGAAAGATCCTACTTGCTTTATGCAGCTATGAGATATAACTGATATGTATCCCCTGACTTATCATTTAATATCTGTCTTTGATCAGTTTCTCCTTCTCAGAGGCAAATTGCAGTTGTGGAAAAACAAAAGAAGAGTTGTTATCATGTCTGGTTTCTTACTAGTTACTTCTTTTTAACATGTTTCAGGGATCTAATGGTGAAGTACTTAGCTTAATCCACACATCTTCAGATCAAGGGAAATATACTACAGCTGATCTGCTGTCCCCTTGTCCAATCCCAATCAGCTAAATTGAGTTACTTACGCGGTTTAAGATTCTTCCAGCAGGAGTAGAGTCGAAGAAGGACATAGGAGCACGAAGGATGCTGTGCAGCATGTTGCTGAAGAGCTTTTCTGCTGTTCGAAGGCCTGTTATAGCGACAAATGATGACCGGACTAGAACGCAAAGGGAACTTCCAACAGAGAGCAGCACATAGACAAAAAGTATGAAGTTCATCTTCTCAGCTATTGGTGCTGCATCACCTGTGGGACATGACCATGCCATCCAGTAGTTGCTGGCTATCTGGAGAACTTGAAATGATGATTGTGCAAGAAGAATTATTGGAACAAAGGCACCACCTTTCACAATGGTCAAGTAAGAAAAGTAAACTTCTTTTCCAATGCTTCCTTTTTCTCTCTCCTCATCCTGCACAAGTCTGCCATCCTTTTCTGTTATCTCTACGCAGAGATTGTGTTCTGAATCCTGCTTTGTGACTGGAAATTCTGCATTTGTGTTACTTTCTGTATGAAGGTCACCATCAGTAATTGCATGTTCAGATACTCTACTTGAGCTTTCAACTGTTAAAATTGAATCTAAAGCCTGGTTATGTGCTCCGACTAGAACTTCAAATCCAATATTTTGTTTCAATAGTTCTTCAAAAGTACCAGCTTGTGCAATTCTTCCATTTTGCATCACCTGTCGATATTAAGGAGTTAGATTTTTGAATTTAATTCTTTCAACTCATAGTTTTGAGTGTTGTTCAAAATTCTAGAAATCTTAAGATGCATCAAGTATCTTCTATACGAGTCTTGGTATTATTATTCAAAAGAGTCTCCCTATTATTGTTTAACTATTGGCATCCTGAATAAGCAACCCCCAAATACTTGGAAAGGTCTAACAAATTCAAGATTGTTTGCACAGTGCAACATGTATACATTTGATCAAGGAGTAGATCTTTTTATTTTGGGATTGTTTAGAGTTTGAAAATGACTGTCCCAATTTTTCTTCTCGGCCCATAACTAAAAAGCCTGCGTTCTTAGGATTACAAGGTCTATTCGAATATGAAATACCTTCTTGGAAGGGCTTTGATGTGTTCATATAGACAAGTATATATAACTAAAGCTCGCGAAATTCTTTTATATGATTCATTCTCAGAGTCGCTGTATAGGCAGGTCATTGTTTTGTGTTGGTGATGCCTGATTCATAAATTATGCAGATGCTCTCTCAGTTAAATGACATTAATTGGGTGCAATAATGGAACAAATTGAAACTTATGCTGTTTTCCTGCATACCAGAATGAGATCTGCTGCAGGAAGAAACTCAACTTGGTGTGTAATATAAAGTATTGTCTTGTCCTTGAGAACGCCCATCAAGCACTCCTGCGCCATGAAGAAATTGTAAATATCAGTACTTAAATACCATAACATTACCTCGCACCAGATGGTGGATAATGAGGTTTGAAAACTAGAATTGCTATTTGATAGACATGCTTAACAACACACCTGAAAGAGGTGCGTGCCTGTGTGAGCATCAACAGCACTGAAAGGGTCATCAAGCAGATATATATCAGCATCTTGGTAAACTGCACGAGCAATTTGTATTCTCTGCTTCTGACCTCCGCTCATATTTATCCCTCTTTCTCCTATTTCTGTAAGATCACCAGCAGAGAATAGTTCAAAATCTTTTTTCAGAGCACATGCTTCAACCGTTCTGTCATACTTAACGCTGTCATAAGGCTTTCCAAATAGAATATTCTCCTTGATATTTCCAGTCAATATCCAAGGAGACTGAGGAACATATGCCACTTCACCGCTGACCTTCACAATCCCCGACAGTTTTGGCATCTCTCCTAATACACAAGAGAGCAAGCTTGACTTCCCTGATCCAACAGTGCCACAAATTGCCACCTTCATTCCCCTCTTAGCTTGTAATTCTATTCCATCAAGGGTCGGGGTTCTTGATTCTGTGTCCCAGCTGAATTTTCCACTCTTTATCTCAACCCCAACTTGCGTTTCATGTTTGGGAACAAATTCAACTGCATCGGGTTTAATCTCATCTTCCTGTAGGAAGGAAGCAATTCTATCAGCAGAAACTTTTGCTTGTGCTATCACATTTAGCAAATCTGGCAAATTGAATATAGGATCTTGAAGCATCCGAAATGTAGCCAATGCAGATAAGACCCGCCCTGCAGTCAGTGGAATTCCCATCATAACACATCCGGAGAATGTTGCCACTGAAATAAATGTAGGTGATCCCCAGAAGATAAAAGCAGTTAGGGCTGACAATCTTAGTGACTGCCATAGCCAATTATGTTCCACTTTTCTTAAGATTTCCAGCTTCTGGAGATAATAACTATCCCATGCCTGAAGTTTGATAGTCTTCATATTTCGAAGAATCTCTGAGGTGGATTTCATTCTTTCATCCTTGGATTCCATTATCTTAGTTTGATAACCCTTTTGGATCCTTGTCAGGGGTATGTTGCCAGTCATCACTATCAGAGTTGCTCCTAATGCAACAAGTGCCCCCTTTCCTAGATTCATGTGTAAAATATAGACTGCCAATGATATCTGGATGGGTAGCATCCATATTGTGTTAAGGTACCATATAAAATCCGTAATCCTTTGGACATCTACGCTCATGTAGTTGATTATCTCTCCGCTGGTATAGCTTTGGCGTGATTGACTTGATAAAAGCAGGCCCTTTTGGTAAATGTGAGATATCAGAGCAGCTCTGAGCCGAAGGCCTAACTGTCGAGCTCCAAATATCCACTGCCTTTGTGCTATTGTCTCAACCATTTTTGCACCAAGAAAGGCTAGTGCAAGAAGATAGCCACTTCTTAACCCCCGAAGTTTCTTTTCACTGAGGAAATTTACAAAGTCATCTATGAGGTAGGGACCTACATAAGATGATCCTGCACTAATAACTGCAAAGAGTGCATTGATTGCTGCTTTTTTCCTTGCAAATACATAAATGGCCTTATAGATAGATGGGTTTGTGGTTCCATCCTTTTCCTTTACGTACTTCAGGCTTTCATCGAAGGAATCAGATAGAAATCTTGCAGAGTCCCTGAAGTCGACATCTGGGACTTCATCCTGGTCAAGGGGCTTCTTGACTCCAACTTCAAATAGTGGGTTAAGCCAAGAGAAGGTGATCAGTTGGATAAGAGTAGCTTTTCCATATGGACTGTCCCTTTTAGCTTCTGAATGCTTTTCATTCTTTCCATTTAGAAGTGGTTCAGTTGTGCTGTCTGAGATGTCAAGAATTATGCCTGTCTTCCCTCTGATAGAGATCACCAGAAGACAGGCAGATGCAATAAGACCAAGGATATCCACATAGTCAGAAAGTCCGAGTTGTTCGTCACTTGTGATGACAAAATGGGCATCTAGAGCGGCACGAGCAAGAGACAGAAAGAAGCTGGAAATCCACCAGATTCTAAGGACCCAGGGAAACTTGATGTAATTCCTATTCAGAGTTCTGCAGAGCACGACAAATGAGGCTGCCCATGATGTTGATTGCAGAATCTCAGATGAAAGAACTGGAAATCTGAATTGGCAGTGAGCACCGTTTCTCTTTTGCAGCATTAAGAGCATTATGAGATGAGTGCTCAATAATATAGTCGTGCAAATAATGCTAAACATGTAAGAAACACGGGCTTTTGTTCCAAAACTGTACTTCTCGACAGTCATTGCCTTCTTTCTGAATTTGCATAGGAGTGAATCCACCAGTAAGATTCCTAGGAATCCAAGTAGGACAATGATGCTGGCGTCCTCCCACAAGCAGCGCGACGTTGGCTGCACCCATGCAATCTTTAATTCAGGGGAATTTACATCTGCCACTGATCAAAACAAGAAACATTATGTCATCAAATTAAAGGATTCACCAACTAGCATCTCTTCTCTGCAGTCCATACGAAAATTTCATCAATTTCTATTCATCATTATTTGATTCTGTTCAGATAAATATACTTCCCTTTACGTATACCTTAAACAGAAGAGAGATTAATGTATTCATGAATTTTACTGCTTTTATATTTAGACTCTATGATGCAGCTTCTTGATTTTGTCTTATCTCATCAGGTAGCTAATACTCATCTGGTCATCCATCTTTACTACTTTGTTCGAGTCTATCTTGCATGCAAATGTTCATTATAATTTGTTAGGGAGAGGGCATAAGATCATACACGAAGTCGACTTTCCAAAAAACGTGTCAGTGGCACCTAAGGGTATAGCCTAGTGGGTCAATGAAATAGGTGAAAGCCATTGGAGACTAGGGTTCAAATCCCATCAGAGACACAAAACGCAATATGATTTCTTCATATTTGTCTCGTAGTGAATCTACCATTCCCAAACCTTAGGTTATTCTAATTGTTCTTCTTTTGAATGGCATTTGCGAGTGATTGGTTCCATCACCTTGGAAAATAAAGAAATGCGCTGAGTGGTTTTTTTTTTCTTTTTTTCTTTTCGTTTTCCTTGACTGAAGATCTAGAGTTTATAATTATGGTTTTACTGAAAACAGATAAATATATTGCTCGGTGGAGTAAATAGGTTGTGTAATGGCGCAAGGCCGTTTTTCACAACTTGTTTTGGTAATCCAACCATTCAGCTAAATCTAGAAACTTGAAACAGAAAAGAGCCAGAAGTTGAATAAATCAGTAAAAGTAAACACAAACTAAGATCTGGAAATGTAGCTGTCATTGAAGTGAAAAAATAAATATGGAAAAGGTATAACTCCACGCGTTATATTGAATAAAAATGCAGGGCACTCTCTAATACTCCCTCTGTTTCATGTTAATTGAGGTACTTCCTTTTTAGTTTGTTCCAAAATAAATGACACATTTATAAATTTAGAAATAATTCAATTTTAAACTCTTTATTTTACCTGTTTTACCTAACCACACAAAAGTCATGGTCCCACAAAGTTTTACCCCTTAGGCTTTTAAAACCACAAATTTTATTCTAAATTTGAAACGGAGGGAGTATAATTTTGTTCTGAGCAATGGCGTGTCCAAGATTTAGACGTGAGTTCTAGTTTAAGATGTAGGTTATATATCTATACTTTTTCGTCACTGGTTCTGACAGTACATGGAATTATTTTAAGGTATAATCTAATCTTGTTCTGTACTTGTAATTATTAAAAGATATACTATTAAGGTAATCTTTTCAACAATGCACGTAATAAGTCTGACACATTCTAAATTTACTGTCAATCTGTATCAAGCTCGATATTAGGAATCTCTAACGAATCTTACCAGATCTAGATTTGAAAATGGTATAGATAATAATGTCTGTTCACTTGTCTGGCTCCTGTGCTCTCTTCTCAATCTTTGCATTCTTCACCTTTTCATTTTTCACTCTATCTAGTTCAACTTACTTTTTTTTTTTTTAATAATTGTTGTGTTCGGGCGAACTTACTTGCACATTGACTAATTCTTTCGGCGGCACAAATACTGAGTAATTCTATCCGTTCAAGCTTGGACATATAGGAAAAAAACCATCTTATTTTTGCTTTCGTTGGAATTAAATGTAAGACCTCGTAGTTTTCAATTCACTTTATTGACTACTAGACTACACCTTGAATATTAAAATGTTATACCAATTTAAGACGAAGCCGAAGAAATTTTGTGCTTTTTTACTGGCTGTATCAGTACCCTAGAGTTATAATAAGCCTATAAGTCACCGTAGAGTTACAATAAGTGACGGATAGATTTGTCATAAGACAAAACTACTATAAAAGAGAAAGCACTATGATACAATACGAATTGTTCTTATAACCCTTACCGTTTCAATCACGTCTCTACAGTGCCAATCCGTATCTATGTAAAACTTTTCTTTTATTTTTCTGTTTCTTCTTAAACAGACAATGACTTAATACAGCTTCCTCCCTTTGATTTCTGCTGGATAAACACAGGCGGATTTAGAGCGAGTTTTGTGAGTTTTATTGGACTATTGTTTCCATTTAAATTAGGTATACATATACAGGAAAAACTATAATATATATTACCTCCGTCTCATATTAACAATCGTGGTTATTAAAAATAGTTATCGTTTTAGAAGTTCAAGCCAAAATTGATTTTTTTTTTCTTTTTTACCCTTAGTAATAATTGTTCTTGAAGATGGAGATAGCACATAAATAAAATAAATATTCAATGAAGAGAGATTATATCTTAAGATATAAATAAGGGTAGAATAGTCCAATCCCTTCCCTAATTAATACTTCATCTCTTCCAGTTTATGTGAACCTATTTCCTTTTTGGTCCATTCCAAAAGAATGAACCCTTTCTGAATTTGGTAACAATTTAGCTTAAACTTATAATTTTACCATTAATGAGAAGCTTTTATAACCACACAAATACTCTTGGCCCCTTTTTGACTTGTTTAGAACCACGAATTTCAAAAGTATTCATTTTTTCTTAAATTCCGTGCCCAATCAAACAGGTTCACATAAATTAAAACGGATTGAGTATTTCTTAAGGGGCATGTAAAAGAGAAACACCACACATAATATGAGACAAGGAAGTACTACACTCATTTTTAATTAATCTACTAACTTTAATTCCTGGATTTGCCTCTATCTCGTACAATGTATTTAATGAAAGACGAGAACTAACCAATTTAGAAGAGACAGTAAAAGCTAAAACCGCATCTCATAACCTGGTGAATTGAATGCCCTTGATTAACCATAGTCAGGTGATAGAAGAGTTTACAAAAGTCACATGTCATGTTACTATTAATTTGGTATAAACATTGGTTGCGGGTTATATATATATATATATATATATATATATATGTATATATATATATATGTATGTAACAGCAAATTACTTTTACCTTAACTTTATCTGTGTGTGTGTGAACTGGTAACAATGGAGAGTTTGGCTTGTACGTAGACTTTCATGCAGTTGAAAACTTACAAATTCTTCTGGATTTGGAATACTAACAAAGTCAATGAAACAAAACACAGAACTATGTAGCTCGCAAGAAAAAAGAGAAAGGAGAAAGAGCTTACTTGCTGCATAAAGAAGCTTGGAGATAGATTCTAACACCATAGTTTCCTTCTCCACTCTCTCTTCACTCGTTGAAGAGAGATGTTTTGAAACTCTGGGATCCAATTAGCTAGCTTTTAAAAGAAAATATGCCTCCAGCCACTTATATTATATTTTATACTCGACGGTAGAAAAGAATTTCTAGGTCACTTAAAAGATATTTAATTGAAGACAAATTCAACTTTTTTAGGATTTGGTATTTGTTAATTTTTTAATTCATAGTTAAATAAAATTTATAGTCTAATTCATATAGAATAGTGTTTACCCTAAAAATTGAGTAACAATTAAACTTGTAATGTGGTTTTAAGGTTACGTGATTTCACAAAATATCAATTGATTAACTTAAAGATAAGTGATAGGAATTGACGAGAATGTAAAAAAACCAATGCGAGGACGGTGCCCTCGAGCTGATGTAGCCTCGAGCTTAATAAAACAAGAACAATTAAAGGGCAGCAAGTTGATGAACAAAAGAACGTGAGTTAAAGAGAGAATATTTTATTGCTTTGATCTGTATGAATGTAAGGTGTCTACAAATGATGGGGACTCCCCTTTTTATACTAGAGGAATGCAAATTATTGTACAATTCTATTATGGAAGTAAATCTCATGATTGGTACAAATAAACGCCCTTGATTTGATCTGTTCTGGGATTTCCGCCTGATCTCTAACCGGACGGATATCTCGCTTTTCCGTTATTACACTTCACTCGAAGTCGGTCATACTTAGTCTCGATTGCTGTTGGCCTCGGTCTCGACGGACATCTCGATTTGTGAATTCGACACATCGTCTGCGTGTTATAGCCTGATCCACTGCGAGGCTGACCCTCGATATGGTCTCCTGGTCTCGATTAAATACCAAAATCGAGCAAGCCTAATTTTAACTGTATACAGATAGTCCCTTCGTTTCTTGGAGTGTAATAAGAAGAAACGAACTGAGCCTTCGATTTTGTATCTCGACCAATTATGATGTCATCCTCGTGACATAAGCGACGGAGGCGACTAAAGTGTCGCGTCTGCACAGTTCTCAAGATCATTAATTAGTTCCAGTTGATGGTCGGCCACTAATGCCTTTGAACCGTCATATCAAATATTATAAATAGATCATCTTCATAATTTTCTCAAATTTTACTTCCAAAATCTCTTCTAATCTTCAGAGCACCTTTTCTCCCTTCAAGTTTTCCAAATCTTCAAATCCCGTTTGCCAACCTTATCTTCAAACAACAAGTTTTATCTTTTTCTTTCTCTGAACTCATATAAAAATGGCAAAAAACATCGAAAACCGTTCCTCAGAAGGATAAAGCCTCTTCTTCGCGGCCGGGCGACGATAAAACGCCGGTGGAGCCACGCATCGAAGAGTGTGTTCCTGGGTTATGCGATCTTACTTCTGACTTTAAAGTTGAGAAAACCTCGTCGGTACCTGGCCGATGTGAGCCAATGTCGAGATACATATGCTCGATAACTGAGGGTGATCTTAAGCAGGTGAAAAAAGATTGCCATTGGGAAAACAAGGAGGTGGTGATTTCGACCCTTGAAGAGGACATCACTACTTAAGTAGAAGGGTTCTTAAGTGTTTACACTTACCCTTTTACGCTGGGTCACGTCGATCCGGTTATCCTCGACTTCTGTCGCCAGTACCGAATAACCCTAGGCCAAATCCACCCCTCTTTTTGGCGCATCGTTATTTTTCTCCGATTCTTCGTGAGCAAGGTCGAAGGGATGTCTTTCACCCTCGGCCATCTCATTAGACTGTACAGCCCTAGTCTCTATCGAGGCGGATTAATAAGGCTTCAGTGCCGGGCCAAAGAGGTGTTGTTCTCCAGCATGGACGATGACAAAGATCGAGGATGGATGGGCCGGTTTGTCCGAGTGAGGACTTCCAACATAATCCCGACCGAGAAGATGCCATTCCCCGAAGAATGGAACATGGAGCGTAAGTACAAACCCCGACCTTGACCTCTATTTATTGTTTCGTTCTTTTTTCTTTTTTCCAATTGATGTTCCTTCCTATGATGCAACGGTTTCTTGGGTACCCGGTGCAATCCCAAAACCTTGAAGGCTGGGTTCGTAAACTGGCCTCGACCTCTTCGTACGCTGAGCGCTCGTGGCGCGATTTGGCAAGGGGTCGATGAGAGGCCAGAAATCACGGTAAGATTCTCTGTCCCTGTTTGATGCCATTCTTTGAAATGTTTCTTGTTTATTTTTTCTTGATTTCCTCCCATACAGGTCTCGGAGATAACGCTGTCATGAGGCCGCCCCCACCTGGGGAAGAGGAGGACCCAAAACCGGCTAAGGATAAGAAGAGGAAAAGGGGCTCGCCTTCTGATACTCCAAAGCCTAAAAAAGCAAGGCTCGTAAGTTGAAGAAAGACACTGCCGCTCTGCCTGCAGACGTAGTCCAGAAACTATGAGATGATGAAGAGGAGAAAGAAGATACAGACTATGAGTTGGTGGCTCGAAAGAGGGGGAGCGTCGAAGCTTCAAAGGCAGTTGAGCCGGTGATGCTCGAGGAGGCTCATCTTCGGACCGAGGAGATCTCGGAAGATGGTCCAAGCAAAGTCCCTGAGTCATCAGAGGCTAAAGATGTCTCTCGCCGTGACGAACAATCGGCGAGTATGCATGTCCGCCGTGACGAACAGTCGGTGGGTGTACCTGAAGAGTCCGGTTCCGAGGCCCTCCGAAAAGGAGAGAGCGCCCCAAGTGTCTTGGTTGGGCAATAAACATTGATGATTCGCCGCCCCTCCCCACATTTTCTGAGGGGCAATTTTAGGAGGCCCAGGCTATGGAAATCGCCGACGTGGGAACGACCCACGAAGGGGATGACTTATTCCATGGCTGCTTCACGGGGGTCGATGACGTTTCCAATCTAGATGCATCGATCATTTTTGATGAGGCTCAGTGACTCCTAAGCCGGGTAGACTTCATTCCCCGTTATTAGTTTTACATTTACCTTTATTTCCTTTTGCCTGATTTCCTTCCTTTGTCCATAGGCCGTGACGATTCATCGGGAAGCGTTTTCTAAATCCCGAGCCGAGCTGAACCGATGTGAGGCCGATCTTAAAAGGCTCACGAAGGAGAGAGATGCCCTCAAACTCTTCAGTGGGCAAAAAGAGGAGGAGATCAAAGACCTCCGAACTGAACTGGCCAAAGCTCACAAAGAGCAGACTAACTTGATCGAACAGGTAATGAAAAATTTTCCTAGAAGTTTGGTGTGTCGATCTGGGGATGGCGACTAATACTTTGATCCTGCAGGTTCAGCAGAAGGCCAAAAAGGTCGAGCAGCTTTGTGAGGAGGCTAAGATGAAAGAGGTAGAGACTTTAGGGTGGAAGCAGAACATGGACCGCCTCGCCTCGGAGAAAGATATTGCTCGAGCCCGGCTATCTTCAACTGAGCATCAACTCCAAAGCATGAAGGAGGAAAGCTTGGCCCTAGCCAAGAAAATTGAGGAGCTCAAAACTCGGTTGGCCGCTGAGCTTGCGAAGGCCACATCTGAGGCAGAAAGAGTAAAGGCCGACGCGGAAGCGGTCGTAGCCGTCTACCGAGCTGATGCAAAAGCCGCTCACGCTCGAGAAAAGGAGATTTTCGATGCTGCTCAGGTTCGATCATTCTATGTTGCTGAGCATGCCAACTACCAGTCTCGGAAAGAGACTCTCGAGGAGATTCATGCTCGTGGCTTTGACCTTATTGTCAAAATCGAGAATGCAAAAGTGCTTAAGAATGAAGCCAAAGCCTTGCTCTCTGATGATGATGACTCCGGGAGCGCGAGCGGATCCGACAGCGGAGAAGATGAAGATAAAGCTCGCGGGGAAGATTAGGCACTTAGAATTTTTTCTTCTTTTTTGGATGTTTGTGTAAGACCCTGAGCGGTCTTTGTAAATACTTTTGCATATATGGAATATCCTTTTTCTTTCCGATTTGTCTCTGATTTTTGTTTTGTGGAAACTCTATTTTGCTTTTGCCTTATGATACTTCTGATATACTTTAGGTCTTGTGAGAAATTTAACTCACTTCGTTGCCTTGTGAAAATTTTGTTGGAATCGGATTGCTATAGTCTCTATAATCGAGTGAGTACTTGCTCGAACTTGGAGTAGAAAAAACTCTTTGGTTTTGGTTAAGCGAGGGTGGGTCCTCGAGCTCAACAATGTAATGGACCTTAGGCTCTTGAATCGGGCCGATATGGCCTCAAAAGAGTGGCTTTTTCCCTTTTTTCGGCTTAAAAAGTTTAATCATATAAAAATTTGTTGTGCCTTAGCATGAGATAAATTTGTGCCCATTAGGATTCAGTGTTATCGAAAATCTTTTGTTATGCCTTAGCATAAGTTTGTTCAATTTGGTACCTCTTAAGGTTTTCGAGGGTTGATGTTATCGAAACCCTATATAAATTTGCCGAGGGTAGCCCTTTTCTAACCGGTTTTATGAAAATATTTGAAGGCCTGTTTGATTACGAAATTCAGACGTCTCCGAACCGTGTTAGTTCGGTCGTAGCCTTTAACTTGTTATTTGCCCATTGGGCTTGTTTATCGATTATACTTCAAACTTGTTCGAAGTATTAGTCCCCGAGTGGGGTGGCCGTGGCCTATGAAATCGAAGATTGCCTTTTTAAGATCATAAGATTTCGAAGTTTAATAATTTGAGCATGTTGATTTTTGGACGACAGTCCCCGAGTACAGGGTTAATTGATTGAGCTTTATTTGCGATTGGCTCTTGAGCCGGTTTCCGCAATATATCGTAAGTGCGAAGATATAAACTAGAAATTTCACTAAGGCATGGAAAATCTGATAAGGAAAAAGTACTTCTTTCAATAGATCATTCATGCGTACATGTTTTTTCATGGGCACGGTTCACTTGACCGTTTGGCCCTTTACAAAATTTTCCTATCGAAACCCTGTTGACACGAGAATCTTCCTTGATAACATAACATCCGAGGGTGATGCCCCCCAGTATTCGAGGTTGATTGTAAGGAAGCCTTGGATACTGTTGAATTGTCCCCAGGCAGCACAGATAATTGTTGCCTCGTTAAAACCTCACCGGAAAAATCCATTTGGGATAAAAACCGATCTAAAGGAAAAAGAGTGCAACGCGTGCTTTAAAACCTAAGGTCTTCGTGTTGAAGAACTTCTCGATGTCTTCGATCGAACACCTGCGATAAGTTAGTATCAAATACAAATGAAAAGGGATAAAGTCATACTTAGCAATAATATCGTTTAAGGAGTGATATGTTTCAATTATTTAGCAATTGTTTTTCGTCCATTGTGCCGAGTTTGTAAGATGCTTTTCCGATGACACCTATGACCTGATATGGCCCTTCCCAATTTGGGCCGAGTTTCCCTTCGTTTGGGTCTCGAGTATTGAGGGTGACTTTTCTTAGAACTAAGTTCCCGATTCGAAAATGGTGAAGATTGGCTCTTCGGTTGTAGTATCTTTCGATCCGCTGCTTTTGTGCTGCCATTCTATCGAGGGCGGCCTCCCGTTTTTCATCTAACAGTTCGAGGCTTGTGTTCATAGCCTCGTGAATCAACTCTTCTGTTGTGTATCTAAACCTGACACTAGGTTCCCCGTCCTCGACCGGGATCAGAGATTCGGCCCCATATACCAAGGAGAAAGGTGTTGCCCTCCTACTAGATTTTGACGTCATTCGATACGCCCAAAGGACTTTGGGAAAAATTTCTCTCCATTTTCCCTTAGCGTCGTTCAATCTTTTCTTTAGGTTCTGAATGATGGTCTTGTTTGTTGATTCGGCCTGTCTTTTCCCACTAGGATGATACAGCATTGATAATATCCTTTTTATTTTGTGATCTTCGAGGAACTTCGTTATTTTGCTACCAATAAATTGCTTTCCATTGTCACATGCTATCTCGGCGAGTATTCCGAATCGGCATATGATGTGATCCCAGATGAAGTCTATAACTTCTTTTTCTCTGACTTTCTCGAAAGCCTGTGCTTCAACCCACTTAGAGAAATAGTCAGTCATAAATAAAATGAATTTAGCTTTACCTGGGCCGATGACAGAGGAACAACGATGTACATCCCTCATTTCATGAATGGCTACGGGGATAGGACTAAATGAAGTTGCTCTCCGGGTTGGTGGATCATCAGTGCATGCCTTTGGCATTTATCACATTTTCGAACAAATTCTTTAGTATCTTTCTCCATATCGACCCAATAGTATCATGCTCTGACGATTTTGTAAACCAATGACTCGGCACCGGAATGATTCCCGCAAGTGCCCTCGTGGATTTCTCGTAGAACGTAATCGATATCTCCTGGTCCTAAACATTTTGCTAACGGCCCATCGATCGTCCTCCTATATAGTGTTCCATCTTCGGCCAAAGTGAATCGTGCAGCTTTAGTGTGTAGAGTCCTTGATTCTTTAGGATCTGATGGGAGCTTCCCGTTCTTTAAGTATTCGATGTACTTATTCCTCAAATCCCAGGTTAAACTTGTGGAGTTTATATCGGCGTTCCCTTCCTCGATCACTGATCTTGAAAGTTGTATGACAGTCCCCGAGCTAAGTTCATCATCTTCGATCGATGACCCCAAATTTGCAAGGGTATCAGCCTCGCTATTTTGTTCCCGAGGTATGTGCTGTAACGTCCATTCTATAAATCGATGTATAGGACACTTGCAATTTGTCTAAGTACCTCTGCATCCGATCTTCCCAAACCTCGAAAGTCATGTTGACCTGATTTACCACAAGTTGGGAGTCACACTTTGCCTCGATGACCTCTGCTCCCAAGCTCTTAGCTAGTTCGAGACCTGCAATCATGGCCTCATATTCAGCCTCATTGTTAGTCAATTTCGAAGTTTTAAAAGATTGTCTAATTGTATTCCGTGTTGGCGGCTTCAAAACGATGCCTAGCCCGGACCCCTTCACATTTGAAGCACCATCTGTGAAAAGGGTCCACACCCCCGAGGATGTATTCGACTTTAGCAATAGTTCCTTTTCGACCTCGGGTACGAGGGTTGGTGTGAAGTCGGCCACGAAGTCCGCCAAGATTTAAGACTTGATGGCTGTTCGTGGTTGATATTCAATATCGTACCAGCTAATCTCGACGGCCCATTTGGCCAGTCGTCCTGAGAGTTCGGGCTTGCGTAGAATGTCGCGAAGGGGGTAGGTAGTTACAGCACAGATAGGGTGACATTGAAAATAAGGTTTTAATTTCCTAGAGGCGCTTATTAGGGCAAGCGCTAATTTTTATAAGTGTGGGTACCGGGTTTTGGCCTCACCTAAAGTCTGGCTAACATAGTAAACAGGAAATTATGTACCTTTCTCTTCTCGAACTAAGCACCACTTACCGCGACCTCTGAGACTGCCAAATATAAGTAGAGTTGTTCGCCCTCTTTCGGAGTATGAAGCAACGGGGGGCTCGAAAGATATTGTTTTAACTCTTCCAAAGCTCGTTGGCATTCCGAGGCCCAAGTGAAATTGCTCTTCTTTTTTAGCAGTGAGAAGAACCTGTGACTTCGATCCGAAGACCTCGAGATGAACTGGCCTAAAGCGGCTATCCGTCCTGTTAACCTTTGTACGACCTTCACGATGTCCACAACTGTGATATCTTCGATTGCCTTGATTTTATTGGGGTTTATCTCGATTCCCTGATTTGACACCATAAAGCCGAGGAACTTGCCTGATCCGACCCCAAATGCACATTTCTCAGGGTTGAGCTTCATGTTGTATTTTTTTAATATGTCGAAGGTTTCCTGCAAATGCGTCAAATGGTCCTCTGCGCGCAGGGACTTAACTAGCATGTCATCAATATAAACCTCCATTGATTTACCTATCTGTTCTTCGAACATTCGGTTTACTAGGCAGCACCAGCATTTTTTAGCCCATACGGCATTACATTATAGCAATAGGTACCGTACTTTAAATGAAGTCTTTTCCTGGTCCTCCGGGTTCATTTGTATTTGGTTGTACCCGGAGTAGGAATCGAGGAAACTGAGGGTCTCATGGCCGACCGTGACATCGATCATGCGATCGATATTTGGCAAAGGAAAAGAATCTTTAGGGCATGCTCTATTTAAGTCTTTATAGTCTACGCACATTCTGAGTTTATTCCCTATCTTAGGGACTACTACTATATTTGCTAGCCATTCGGGATATTTTACTTCCTGAATGGACACTATTTTGAGAAGTTTGGTTACCTCATCCTTGATGAATGCATGCCTAGCCTCGGACTGTGGCCTTCTCTTTTACTTTATCGATCTAAATTCCGGGTCCAGGCTCAGTCGATGAGTGGTAATCTCCAGTGGGATCCCTGTTATGTTAAGGTTGGACCAAGCAAAACAATCCATATTTTTAATAAGGAATTTAATGAACTTTTCCCTGAGCTCGAGAGTTAACCCCGTGCCCGGGTATACCTTTCGGTCGGGCAGGTGCTCGATCAGAATGATTTGTTCCAGCTCTTCAACCATTGACTTCGTGGCATCGGAATCATCGGGGGTGACGAAGGTTCGAGGTATCATATAATAATCATACTTGATGGTTTCTTGCTGTTCCGATCTGGTCGAGGTCAGCGACTGTGGTTGCTATATGACTCCCTACTTTTCCTTCGATCCTTGTCCCTTTGTTGATGTTAGAGTCGATACTGGTATCACCTCATCAATTGCAAACATCTCTTTGGCTGTTGGTTGTTCGCTGTACACCATTTTGATTCTTTCCGGTGTTGGGAATTTCAAGACTTGATGAAGCGTTGAAGGTAGCGTCCTCATATTACGGATCCAAGGTCTCCCGAGCAGCGCGTTGTATCTCATATCACCTTCGATTACATGAAATTTCGTTTCACCTTCGATTACATGAAATTTCGTTTCCTGGATAGTTTTGGTCACACTTACTAGCAACATGATTTCCCCTTTGGTGGTTTCACTTGCCATGTTGAAACCGTTGAGCACTCGAGCTACAGGCACGATTAATCCTGAAGGCTGAGCTGCTCTACGACCCTCAATCGAATAATGTTTTTCGAGCTACCTGGATCAACTAACACACGTTTAACTTGAATTTTATTCATAAGGATAGATATTACTCGTGCATCATTGTGAGGCTGTTCGATTCCTTGTGCATCCTCATCGTCGAAAGATAAGGTATCCTCGGGTAAGTAATCCCGAGTACGTTTCTCCTCTGTGATCGTCACTTTGGTGCGTTTGAATATCGGGCCTTGAGGAACATCGATCCCACCGACGATCATATGAATCACATGTTGCGGTTCATCCTGTTCGTTTTTCCTATTTGCGTCCCTGTCTTTGAAGTGATTTTTAGCTCGGTCACTCAAGAACTCTCGAAGATGACACTCGTTGAATAAACGAGCTACCTCCTCCCTTAACTGTCTGCAGTCTTCGGTTCTGTGATCATGGGTTCCAAGGTACTTGCACATTTGATTTGGATTCCTTTGAGCGGGATCGGTCCGTAGGGGTCTGGGCCACCTAGTATCCTTGATTCGTCCTATGGCTGAAACAATACCTGAAGCTCGACGCTGAAGTTGTATTTCGATAACCGTGGCGCTGCTTTAGGCTCGGCATGTTTATAGAATCCACTCTTACTCATGAGCCCTCGGGAATTTTGGCCTCGATCATTCCTTCGATCATTTCAAACAGGATTACATCCTAGTCCGTTGTTTCTAGGATCTGCGCTATATGGTTGGTACCGATCCCTGTTCGATCGGGGATCTCTGTCAATGTCTCTTTGAATCCTGCCTTCGGATCTATTTGTGTAAACGAAATTGGACGGGGCTCCCAACTGATCATCCTCGACTCTGATCTTTGGCTAGTACCTATTATGCACATCGGCCCAAGTCACCGCTGGGTACTCTATCAAATTCTGCTTTAGTTGATGTGATGCTACCAAACTTCGGTCGATCAAAGCTTGAGTAAAGGCTTGGACAATCCAATCATCGGTAACCAGGGGTAGGTCCATGCGTTCCATCTAAAATCGAGATACGAATTCCCTTAGCATTTCATTGTCCTTCTATCTTACTTTGAAGAGGTCTGACTTCCTGGTCGCGACCTTTATTGCTCTGGCGTGTGCCTTTACGAACGAATCGGCGAGCATGGAGAAAGAATCAACAGAATTAGGCAGCAAATTATGGTACCATATCATTGACCCCTTCGACGAAGTCTCTCCAAATTTTTTCAACAAAACGGATTCAATCTCATCATCTTCCAAGTCATTTCCCTTTATTTCGCATGTGTACAAAGTTATGTGTTCATTAGGATCGGTGGTCCCGTTGTACTTGGGGATGTCCGGCATACGGAACTTCCTAGGAATGGGCTTCAGAGCCGCACTTTGAGGAAAAGGCTTCTGTACGAACTTCTTCGAATCCAAACCCTTTAGGATCGAGGGTTCCCCCGGTATTTGGTCAACTCATGAGTTGTACTTTTCTACCTTTTTGTCATTAGCCTCGATTTTCTTTTCACCTGATTCTATTCGTTTAGTGAGCTCCTCGAGCATCTTGATGACGGTGGGGTCAGTTCCTGATCCATTATCGTTCAATTTTTCCTGTACAGGTTCGATCCTATGAACAACTTCATGTGATGTATCGAGTTCGATTCTGCTTGGTGCCCGATTCTGGAGTTGCGCTATTGCAGCCTACTAAGCTTGTAACGTTTCAAATATCATTCGAAGGCTAATCTTGCCTTCTTCACCGCTCTGTGCATTCTGATCAGTTGCCCCGACGTCTCTGCGGATGCTATTTTCGGGTTCAGTGCCTAAATTTCCACGAATCGCAACACGAGAATTGACATCGATTGGATTTACGGCATGTGGTCCATTTACGGCCTGTGGTCGATCGGGATTAATTGGAGGTACTCCGTTTCCCGGGGCGACTACGTGCTCGTTCTCGCCATGAAGACCAAGGTCATGTCTGTGATCGTGGGCACTGCTTGAGAGTTTGACATATTGATTCCTGAAATCAAAGACACTTACGAGAACAAATGTAAAAGCAGCGTGTGTTATGAGGATCAGTACTAGGCAATCACTATTATCCTTAGCCCACGGTGGACACCAAACTGTTTACCCTAAAAATTGAGTAACAATTAAACTTGTAATGTGGTTTTAAGGATACATGATTTCACCTAATACCAATTGATTAACTTAAAGATAAGTGATAGGAATTGACGAGAATGTAAAACAAACCAATGCGAGGACGGTGCCCTCGAGCTGATGTAGCCTCGAGCTTAGTAAAACAAGAACAATTAAAGGGCAGCAAGTTGATGAACAAAAGAACATGAGTTAAAGAGAGAATATTATATTGCTTTGATCTGTATGAATGTAAGGTGTCTACAAATGATGGGGACTCCCCTTTTGATATTAGAGGAATCATAATTATGGTACAATTCTACTATGGAAGTAAATCCCATGATTGGTACAAATAACCGCCTTTGATATTGATCTGTTCCGGGATTTCCGCCGTGATCTCCGACCGGTTACAGATATCTCGCTTTTCCGTTATTACACTTCACTCGAAGTCGGTCATACTTAGTCTCGATTGCTGCTGGCCTCGGTCTCGACGGACATCTCGATTCTTGAATTCGACACCTCGTCTTCGTGTTATAGCCCGATCCACTGCGAGGCTGCCCCTCAATTAGATTTTTCAGTTTCTAGTTAAAGTAGGTTTCACACTAGCTATTTTCTGAAGTAGAGAAGTGTGGAGAAAATTAAAAGATGAACTTTTTAAGTCAATTTTTTTTTTTTTTTTTTGGAGTAGTTGTTTCCTTCAAAAGGTTACCGTCTATATTAGGTGTGATCAATTTTAAGATAGAAAAATAAGATAGATAACTTGTAGAACAGATTGAATAACACCGCATGTAAAAGTTCATTATACTCTTATGTACTTAAATTAAATTGAAAGTTATATTGGATTAAGAGCCACATCACAATATTAAATGATACGGGGGTGGAGGGGAAGTTCAATTAGGATCAAGAAAAAGAAAGAGGACAAGATGTTGTCTTACATATGGCATTTTGTTGGTATATATTAACGTTACGTTATCATTAGATGTAACATAAATTTGGTAAAGGTTAAGAGATGATGCAATAATAAATACTTTCCTCCATCTCTACTTACATGATTATGTTTAAAATTAAATTATTTCAAAATAAGGAAGTATGATATTCTCTTTTTGAAATAGATTATAATAGTGTTTAAAGTTAAATTGTATGACATTATTTTTTAAATAGAGTAAAAAAATATGATACGTATAAGATATGCTTATGATAATTTAATCATAGATGTTGTAAATACTATGCACAAAGAATAACTTCCTATCATTCAAATGGTGATAAATTGGATATCCTTAGGCTCTCCAGTCCAATGAGACATTAATTAATCATGGCAATGATAATTATTTTGCGTTTAACTTTTATATGTTGACAAATATAAAAAGAATTTTACACTATTATATTATCTAAAAGATAGCAATTGTCGACCGATCATAATAATAAGTAGGATTAAATTTTTTGGAATGTAAACGCCATTTTTGAATAATGAGACTTTAGAGGGCGGAGCTATGTTTTAAAGTTTATGAGTTCAAGAATTTTAGTTCTTTTAAGTTACATGATTCTTATTTAATAGTTACTAGTACATATTAAATAAATTAATTCTTAAGAAAAATATAAATTTCAGATTACAATTATTGAATTTGATCGAACCCATACCTTAAACTCTAGTTCTGCCCTCTTTAGAAGCATTGATAATATGGTAAATATATACAAAATAAGAAGGCCAAATACATAGACAACGTGACGAATTTTTATTTGGACATATTAAACTTGGGTGTTTCCTATTAGATACCTAAAGTCCTAAAGTTTATCAAAAGTGTGCCTATTGAGTACCTTACTAACACTCATTTATAAAAATTGAGCGCGTGCAAATTACAGAAAACTAGAACATCGAATGAAAGACCAACAACTGCTTCTAATCATCTTCAATGAAACTCTGTTGAGAATAAGAACTATTCGAAAAATTGAGTGAGAAAAAAAAAAGGAGATTTCAGAATTAACAATATCTATCAGTGAAATTGGGTCTCATGGTAGAGTTACAGTGGTCTTGATTCTTGAAATTGAAGAAGGCAGCTCAGCTAAAAAATGTAGAAAGAGGAAGAGCTAAATTAGATTGGAGAAGCCTTGTCCGTTTTCTCACCTGTCGTTTTTTTTTTCCGTAGTGACCCTAAAGGTCATCTTTTGTTTTAGAAGTCAAATTTGCGTCCCGAGGCCTTGAAAATCTCTTTTTGTCTCACCTCGATTTGCGTGCGCAGTCCGGACGCGTTTCCAGGATACTTTTATGTGAAATTTTAGAGAAATAATAAATTTGGTCATTAAAATTGGTTAAAGTTGACTTTGGTCAACATTCTTGGTAAACGGATCCGGACCCGTTATTTGACGGTCCCGTAGGGTTCGTAGTAAAATATGGGACTTGGGAGTATGCCCGGAATCGAATTCCGAGGTCCCAAGCCCGAGAAAAGAATTTTTAAAGAAAATTGTTTGCTGGAAAATAAAAAGGCTTTTTGAAATGAAATGATGCATTTTCTGGATGGTATCGGGCACGAGTCTTGGTTCCGGAGCCTGGTACAAGTTTAAAATAATAAATAAGTCGAACCTGTGAAATTTGATAAGAATCGAAATTGGTTTGGTATAAATCGGACCTATAGTTGAGAAAATGAAAATTTCAATATTCTTGGGTGATTTCATAAATTTGAGGTTAAATTCATAGTTGTTGATCTTATTTTGATGATTTGATCGCACGAGCAAGTCCGTATGATGTTTTTAGACTTATGTGCATGCTTGGCTTGGAGCCCCGAGGGCTCGAGTGAGTTTTGGATAGGCTACGGAGTGAATTTGGACTTAGAAAAATTGTTGCAAGTTGCAGATCTGGTATTGGCCTCTGATCTCGCAATTGCGAGATCAGGGATCGCAATTGCGAAGTCTGCTAGGATGGGAATTGTGATGGGCTGATCGGAATTGCGAAATAAGCCCTGGCCAGTCTTGCTCGCATTTGCGAGCATTTCTTCGCAAATGCGAAGACCTCAGTAAGTCCCCGGTTGTCGCAAATGCGACAAATTCTTCGCAATTGCGAAGATAGCAAGGTCCTATAGGGTTCGCAATTGCGAACCTCTGGTCGCAATTACGACATCTGAGACCTGTAAGTGGGATTTCAGACGGGATTCTTCTTTATTTTTACAACTTTTCAAAACCTAAACATCACATAGGTGATTTTCTAAAGAGAGATTCTTCCCCAAATCATAGGTAAACAACTTCTAACTTATTTTCTTCAATCTATAATATGTTTTACATGATTTCACTTCAAAATCAATGGTTTTTTCATGGGAAATTAGGTGTTTTTGGGTAGAAGTTAGAAATTTCAATTTTTTGGGATTTGGACCTCGATTTGAGGTCCGATTTCAAAACTAATTACATATTTGAGTTCGTGAGTGAATGGGTGATCAGGTTTTGGTTCGAACTTCGAGTTTGACCAAGCGGGCCCGGGGTTGATTTTTGACTTTTTGGGGAAAACTATTTTCATGCATTAGAATTGGTTTATTTAGCATTTATTGATATCGTTAAGTAATTTGTGGCTAGATACAAGCAAATTGGAAGTGGAACCGATAGGTAAAGCGGTAGTAGAGGCTTAATTTGTCCGTGGAATCGAGGTAAGTATTTGGCTTAACCTTAGCTTGAGGGAATAGGAGTTGTGGTCTATTTGCTATGTGTTTGTATCGAGTACGACGTATAGGTGTGGTGACGAGTATCTATACGTTGGTATCAAGCATGCCCGTGAGTCTTATACCATGATTGTTGTGACTCTATTATGTATCGATGATGCTCAAATTGATGATTATTAATGTTGAACAAAGCTTATGAAAGTTTCTTGGTAATTGACTATTGTTGAGTATTGACTCAAATTGAAGTTTTATTTTGTAAAGAGATTGTTGAAACGAGATTAGTTATAGCTGAATCCCTTGCCGGGACGGTTGTTGATATTGTTGATTCCCTTGCCGGGATATTATTGTTGATATTGTTGATTCCCTTGCCGGGATATTATTGTTGATATTGTTGATTCCCTTGCCGGAATATTATTGTTCATATTGTTGACTCCCTTGCCGGGACATATTGTTATCTGTTGTTTGGGTGAGGAAGAGTATAAAGCACGAAGGGTGATGCCGTGCATGATATTGTGAGAGAGTGTAAAGCACGAAGGGTGATGTCGTGCCGATATTATGAGTGTTAATGCACGAAGGGTGATGTCGTGCCATGAATTGAGAGTTAATGCAGAAGGGTGATGCTGTGCCGATATTGTAAGGAATAACGCACGAAGGGTGATGTCGTACCATGATTATGTGAGGTAATGCACGAAGGGTGATGCCGTGCCGATTCTATTGATTCATATGGTGAGGACGAGAGTAAAAGCACGAAGGGTGATGCCGTGCACGTGTTACCGTTTCATTATTCTTGTTGATTTATATATGATGTTCATTATGCTTCCTTATTGATGTTTCCTTATCGGTTTACTGTTAGAATCTGATATTCCCCGCAGCATGTCCCCTTCCCACCTTATTCTGTTGATTTCTGTTATCATATTTCTGCTTATATCCGAATTATCTGCACAGGTATATATGATTGCCGTGTCCTAGCCTCGTCACTACTTCGCAGAGGTTAGGCTCGACACTTACTCAGTACATGGGGTCGGTTGTACTGATACTATACTCTGCACTCTATTATGCAGATTTTGGTACGGGACCCAGTGAGTAGCTGAGGTAGCTGCCTTTAATCCAGGGAGACCAAGGTAGATCTGTTGGCGTCCGCAGAGCCTAAAGTCCCCCTTCCCTGTTTAGCTTTTCTGCTGTCTCTTTTCATTTTGAGAACAGCTGTACTTTTCTTTTCAGACTTGTATTTGTAGTAAAAATCTTAGTCGTTCGTGAATTTGTGACACCAGATTCGTGGTAGACATGTATTGGATTATTTGGATTCATTTTAACTCTTTCGCACTTATCATCTGTTTAACTTTAGTTTCTGTTTATAATTGGTTGGGTTGATTGTTATTGAGTAGAACCGTAATAATTGGCTTGCCTAGCTTTCACGAGTAGGCGCCATCACGACTCCCGAGGGTGGGAAATCCGGGTCGTGACAAGAATTTGTGATACCAGATTCGTGGGTAGACATTTATTGGAGTATTTAGGTTTATTTTAACTCTTTCGCACTTATCATCTGTTTAACTTTAGTTTCTGTTTATAATTGGTTGGGTTGATTGTTATTGAGTAGAACCGTAATAATTGGCTTGCCTAGCTTTCACGAGTAGGCGCCATCACGACTCCCGAGGGTGGAAAATCCGGGTCGTGACAAGTTGATATCAGAACTCTAGGTTGCTTAGGTCTTACAATTCACGAACAAGCTAGGTAGAGTCTGAGGGATCGGTACGAAGACATCTGTGCTTATCCCCCAAGAGGCTACGGAGTTTAGGAATAATTTCACATCTATTCTTCTCTGTCGTGCGATTTGACTTCTCAATGCTAATTGAACTTCTACTCTATTCTTTCGCCGATGGCGAGAACACGTGCTTCTTTATCCGCTGATCAGCAGCCCGAGCCCCTAGTGGCAGCTCCTACGAGGGGCAGAGGACGAGGCCGAGGCCGTGCTAGAGGCCGAGGTAGGGGCAGGGCTCAGCCCAGAGCAGCAGCACCAGCGGCGGAGCCTCAGGTAGAGTTCGAGGAGGAGGCTCCAGCCCAGACCGTTCCAGCAGGGCCAGCTCCGGTCCCAGAGGGGTTCATTGCTCCCCGGTACTTCAGGATGCTCTGTTCCGTCTAGTGGGCCTTATGGAGAGTGTCGCCAAAGCAGGCTTACTTCCTGTAGCACCAGCCGCCTCTCAAGCTGGGGGAGGAGCACATACTTCCGCTACTCGCACTCCGGAGCAGGTGGCTCCTCAGTTTCAGACTCCAGCAGCTCAGCCAGTTGGAGCAGTTCAGCCAGGTGTGGTAGCTCAGACCGGTGATAGAGCAGCTATGTCTGCTGATGCTTTGTGGAGGTTGGACAGGTTCACCAAGCTATTCACTACTACTTATGGTGGTACATCCTCAGAGGATCCCCAGGACTATTTGGACAGCTGTCACGAGGTTCTTCGGAACCTGGGGATAGTGGAGACCAATGGGGTCGACTTTGCTGCTTTACGTCTATCAGGTTCCGCCAAGACTTGGTGGAGAGATTATTATTTGGCTAGACCAGCTGGATCACCGCCTTTGACTTGGGATCAGTTCTCTCAGCTATTTCTGGAGAAGTTTCTTCCTATCACTTAGAGGGAGGACTATCGGAGGCAGTTTGAGCGTCTCCAGCAGGGTTCTATGACCGTCACTCAGTACGAGACCAGATTTATTGCCTTGGCCCGTCATGCTCTTATTATACTTCCCACTGAGAGAGAGAGAGAGTGAGGAGGTTCATTGAGGGACTCGCTCAGCCTATTTGATTGCAGATGGCTAAGGAGACAGGGAGCGAGATTTATTTTCAGGATGCGGCCAATGTGGCCCGGCGAGTTGAGATGGTTCTATCACAGGGGAGTGGTCAGGGGTCTGATAAGAGGCCTCGTCATTCGGGAAAATTCAGTGGTGCCTCGTCTGGAGGCAGGGATTCTTTTGGTAGGGGTCATCCTCCCAGGCCATTTTATTCAGCACTTCAGGCTTCTCACGGTGCTCCAGGTGGCCGTGGTTCTCATTTGCAGTATTCTGATCAATTGCCCTACAGTGCACCACCAGCTCCTATCAGTGCACTGCCGCTCCAGAGTTTTCAAGGTGGTTATTCAGGCCGTCAGGGTCAGCAGTCTCAGCAGCCGAGGGCTTGTTATACTTGTGGCGATACGAGGCATATTGCTAGATTTTGCCCTCGAGCACCGAGCAGCTCTCAACATCAGGGTTCCCGTGCCATGGTTCGGGCACCTAGTGTTCCAGCACCCGCTCAGCCAGCTAGAGGTAGGGGTCGAGGTGTTAGAGGTGGAGGTCAGGCCGTTAGAGGTGGAGGTCAGGCAGCTAGAGGTGGAGGCCAGCCAGCAGGAGGCCGTCTTTGAGATGTAGTTCAGAGTGATGGGGCCCAGCCCCGATGTTATGCTATCCTAGCCAGACCTGAGGCTGAGGCCTCCGATGCAGTTATCACAAGTACGATTTCAGTATGCAGTGGAGATGCTTCAGTTCTATTTGATCCGGGGTCTACATATTCCTTTGTGTCATCTTATTTTGCCCCTTATCTGGTTATGCCTCGTGATTTTTGAGTGCACCTGTATATATGTCTACACTGGTGGTTGATTCTATTGTTGTAGATCGAGTCTATCGCTCGTGTGTGGTTATTATTGGGGGTCTTGAGACCTGTGTAGATCTCTTACTTTTGGATATAGTTGATTTTGACGTCATATTGGGAATGGACTGGTTATCCCCTTATCATGCTATATTGGACTGTCACGCCAAGACTGTGACCTCAGCATTGCCGGGGTTGCCTCGTTTGGAGTGGAGAGGGACTCCTGGTCATTCTACCAGCAAGGTTATCTCATATGTGAAGGCTCGGCATATGGTTGATAAGGGATGTTTGGCTTATTTGGCGTATGTTCGCGGTTCTAGTGCTGAGGTTCCTTCTATGGATTCTGTGCCCGTTGTTCGTGAGTTCCCAGAGGTATTTCCTTCAGACCTGCCGGGGATTCCACCCGACAGGGATATCGACTTTTGCATTGATTTGGCTCCGGGCACTCGGCCCATTTATATTCTGCCATATCGTATGGCCCCGCCAGAGTTGAAGGAGTTGAAAGAAAAGTTGCAGGACTTGCTTGATAAGGGCTTCATTAGACCTAGTGTCTCACCCTGGGGTGCGCCGGTATTGCTTGTTAAGAAGAAGGATGGATCGATGAGAATGTGTATTGATTATCGGCAGTTGAACTAGGTCACCATCAAGAACAAGTGTCCACTGCCGAGGATTGATGATTTGTTTGACCAGCTTCAGGGTGCCAAAGTGTTTTCGAAGATTGATTTGAGATCTGGCTACCATCAGTTGAGGATTAGGGCATCCGATGTCCCTAAGACAGCTTTTCGCACTCGGTATGGGCATTATGAGTTTTTAGTGATGTCGTTTGGGTTGAAAAATGCCCCAGCAGCATTCATGGATCTGATGAACCGAATGTTCAGGCGTTATTTGGATTCCTTCGTGATTGTCTTCATTAACGATATTTTGATCTATTCCCGCAGCCGGGAGGAGCACGAGCAGCATCTTCGAGTCGTTCTTCAGACTCTGAGAGATAGTCAGTTGTATGCCAAGTTTTCAAAGTGCGAGTTTTGGTTGAGTTTAGTTGCATTCTTAGGCCATGTTGTATCAGCAGAGGGTATTCAGGTGGATCTAAAGAAGATAGAGGCAGTCAAGAACTGGCCTTGACCTACATCATCTATAGAGATCCGGAGTTTCTTGGGTTTGGCGGGTTATTACCGTTGGTTTGTGGAGGGGTTTTCATTTATAGCAGCCCCGATGACCAGGTTGACCTAGAAGGGTGCCCAGTTCAGGTGGTCGGACGAGTGTGAGGCGAGCTTTCAGAAGCTCAAGACAGCTTTGACTACGGCGCCGGTATTGGTTTTGCCCACGGGTTCAGGGCCATATATAGTTTATTGTGACGCATCTCGTATTGGACTTGGTGAGGTGTTGATGCAGAATGGCAAGGTTATAGCATATGCTTCGCGGCAGTTGAAGATTCACGAGAAGAATTATCCGGTTCATGATTTAGAGCTAGCAGCCATTGTCCACGCGCTGAAGATTTGGAGGCATTACTAATATGGCGTGTCATGTGAGGTGTTCACGGATCATAAGAGTTTGCAGTATTTGTTCAAGCAGAAGGAGCTCAATCTGAGGCAGAGGAGCTGGTTGGAGCTTTTGAAAGACTATGATATCACCATCTTGTATCATCCGGGGAAGGCGAATGTAGTGGCCGATATGCTTTTAGTAGGAAGTCAAGTAGTATGGGCAGTCTTGCATATATTCCGGTCGGTGAGAGACCGCTTGCTTTGGATGTTCAGGCTTTAGCCAATCAGTTCGTGAGGTTGGATGTTTCTGAGCCCAGCCGTGTGCTAGCTTGCACTGTCACTCGTTCTTCATTATTTGAGTCGAGATCGGCAGTATGATGATCCTCATTTGCTTGTCCTTAGGGACACGGAGCGGCATGGGGGTGCCAAGTAGTTTACAGTTGGAGATGATGGAGTTTTGAGGATGTAGGGTCGTATCTGTGTGCCAAATATGGACGGACTTCGTGAGTTGATTCTAGAAGAAGCCCATAGTTCCCGGTATTTTATTCATCCGGGCGCCGCTAAGATGTATCAGGACTTGCGGCAGTATTATTGGTGGAGGAGGATGAAGAAGGATATTGATTCGTATGCAGCTCGGTGTTTGAATTGTCAGCAGGTAAAGTACGAGCATCAGAGACCTGGTGGTTTGTTTCAGAAGATTGAGATTCCTGAGTGGAAGTGGAAGCGTATCACTATGGACTTCGTTGTTGGACTCCCACAGACTCAGAGGAAGTTCGACGCGATATGGGTTATTGTTGATAGGCTGACCAAGTCAGCGCATTTCATTCCTGTGGCAGTCTCCTATTCTTCAAAGTGGTTAGCTAAGATCTATATCCGGGAGATTGTACGTCTTCATGGTGTGCCCGTGTCCATTATTTCTGACCGAGGTACGCAGTTGTGACGACCCAAAGGTTCATCACCTATTTTCTTACTCATTCCGTGCTTCCGAGGCCTTGAAAACCTCATTTAGGGTTGCCTCGATTTGCGTGCGCAGTCTGGGCGCCTAGCCGGAAAGCTTAAATATGAATTCTGTGAGAAAAAATGCTAAATTTTGATATTTAATTGATTAAATTTGACTTGGGTCAATATTTTTAGGCAAACGGACCCGGACCCGTGATTTGATGGTCCCGGAGGGTTCGTAGGAAAATATGGGACTTGGGCGTATGCCCGAAATCGAATTCCGAGGTCCCAGGCCCGAGAAATGAATTTTTGAGTGAAATTGTTTTCTGGAAATAATTAAGGAAATTGGAAGTGAAATTTGATTAAAAGACTATGGTATCGGGCCCGTATTTTGGTTCCGGCGCCCGGTACAAGTCTTATATATGGCTTAAGCGCTTTCTATAAAGTTTGGTTGAAAATGGACGTCGTTTGACGTGTTTCGGACTTAAAATGGAATTTTGATGTTTTATGAAAATTTGGAAAGAAATCATGAGTTTTGAGGCTTGATTCGGTGTATATGATGTTATTTTGGCGATTTGATCGCACGGATAAGTCCGTAGGATGTTTTTGAGGTTGTGTGCATATTTGGTTTGGAGCCCCGAAGGATCGGGTGAGTTTTGGATAGGCCACGGATTGCATTTTTGAACTTTGGAAAAATCTGGTATGCTCAGCTTTGTGATCTTCGCATTTGTGAAGAAAAATCTGGTATGCTCAATTTTGGCCTACTGATCGCAAATGCGATCTTTTTTCTCGCAAATGCGAAAATAGGGAGGTCGCAAATGCGACTTTTCCTTCGCAAATGCGAGACCTGGGAAAAGGGAAGGGTTCGCAAATGCGAACCCAGCTTCGCAAATGCGAAGCCAGCTTCGCAATTCCTATAAATGGTCGGGGTTCACAATTGCGAACCCCAGTTCGCAAATCCCATATATGAGGCCCAGCAAATTTTATACTTAGTCGAATTTGAACCATTTTTCACCATTCTTTCAAAACCCAAACTCCTTAGGCGATTTTTCAAGAACAAGTTTCATTCCAAATCATTTGTAAGTCGATTTTTACTCAATTCTTTCAATCATTAACATATTTAACATGGTTTCAACTTAAAATTAATGGTTTTCATGGGTGAAATTGGGGGTTTTGGGTAGAACCTAGGGTTTTCAAAAATTGGGGATTTGGACCTCAATTTGAGGTCCGATTTCAGAACAAATTACATATTTGAGTTCGTGGGGGAATGGGTAACCAGGTTTTGGTTCGAACTTCGGGTTTTGACCACGTGGGCCAGGGGCGATTTTGGAATTTTTGGGAAAATTTTTGGGAAATTTATTTTTATGCATTCAAATTGATTCATTTAGTGTTTATTAAGGTAATTAAGTAATTTGTGGCTAGATTCGAGCGGATTGGAGGTGGAATCACGGGGTGAAGCGATAGTTGAGGTTTGAGTGGAATTCAAGGCATCGAGGTAAGTGTTTGGTTTAACCCTAGCTTGAGGGATTAGGAGTTGAGTCATAATTGCTACTTGTTTGTGTTGGGTACGACATATGGGCATGGTGACGAGTATCCATGTGTCGGTGTCAAGCATGACCGTGAGTCTTAATTTGATAATTGTGTACCCTTGTTTGATCCTATGAACGTTGTGATTAAATATTGGTATTAGTTGTGCTAGGAAAAAGTTGAATAGGATTGGTTATAGCTGACTCTCCCTTATCGGGATGTTTGACTTGTTGTTATAGTTCCCTTGCCGGGAAAGAGTATTAATTTGATTGTTCCGTTGCCAGGATTGTATTGTGTATTGTGTTGAAAGTAAAGGGAGCGGGTGGTACGCCTACCAAAAGTGATATTAAAATGGGACCGGGTGGTACGCCTACGAACAAATGATATACTGAAATGGGAGCGANACGCCTACCACAAATGATATATTGAAATGGGAGCGAGTGTTACGCCTACCACAAATGATATATTGAAATGAGAGCGAGTGGTACGCCTACCACAAATGATATATTGAAATGGGAGCGAGTGGTACGCCTACCACAAGTGATATATTGAAATGGGAGCGAGTGGTACGCCTACCACAAGTGATATTAAAATGGGAGCGAGTGGTACGCCTACCGCAAATGATATTGAAATGGGAGTGAGTGGTACGCCTACCACAAATGATATTGAAATGGGAGCGAGTGGTACGCCTACCACAAATGATACTGAAATGGGAGCGAGTGGTACGCCTATCACAAATGATATTGAAATGGGAGCGAGTGGTACGCCTACCACAAATGATATATTGAAATGGGAGCGGGTGGTACGCCTACCACGAGTGACATTGAAATGGGAGCGGGTGGTACGCCTACCACGAGATATTGAGAAATGGGATCGGGTTGCACGCCTGCAACAAGATCAGTTGAATATGAAAGTTGCCTTATCTTTTCATTATTGTTAGGAGTTAAACTGTAGATGTACGTACCATTATTCCTGATATTTTGTTTCTATCGGTCACCCCGAAAGCATGTTCCCTTCCCCAGCTTAAATTGTTATTTTCTTGCTATGTTTTCTTCGTTGTACTTGTATATATATGTCTGCACAGGTTTATCTGGATTCTGGTCCTAGCCTCGTCACTACCTCGCCGGGGTTAGGCCAGACACTTACCAGCACATGGGGTCGGTTGTGCTGATGCTACACTCTGTGCTAATTGCACAGGTCCAGGTTTCGAGTAGCAGTAGCAGCAGTATTAGTATGGGAGTAGGCCTCCAGCCCGGTGAGACCCGAGGTAGCCTTGCATGTGTCCGCAAGCCCGGCGTCTCCCCTATTCTCTCTTTTTAGCCTGTTGCCTCATTGTATTCGAGACAAACAGCTAATGTTTTCTTTCAGACGTTTGCGTTTAGTATTTCTTTGCAGTTCGTGAGTATTGTGACACCAGTCTTGGGTAGAGGATTATATTGACTATTCCGCATGTTGATTCAGTTTCTATAATTATGACTTCCACTACTATTTAATTTCATTGTTTTTATATTGTTACCATGAATTGTTAAAAGGGATTATGTTGTAAACGGAAAGTAATTAATAATTTGGCTTGCCTAGCTTCTACGAGTAGGCGCCATCACGACTCCCGAGGGTGGGAAATTCGGGTCGTGACAAGTTAGTATCAGAGCTCTAGGTTACATAGGTCTCACAACTCACGGGCAAAGTTAGTAGAGTCTGAGGGATCGGTACGGAGACCTCTGTATTTATCCCCCAGAGGCTACAGAGTTAGGAAAAACTTCATATTTGTTCTTTCTTGTCGTGCGGTGCTGCTTCTCGAACACCGATTGAATTTCTACTCTGTTCTTTCAAAGATGGCGTGAATCCGCGCTTCTTCATCTACCACTCAGCAGTCCGAGTCCCCAGCAGTAGCCCCAGTAGCGGAGCCTCAGGTTGATTTGGAGGAGGAGGTTCCATCCCCAGCAGTCCCGGTGGGCCCAGCTCAGGTCCCAGAGGGGTTCATTGCCACCCCAGTTCTTTAGGACGCTCTAGTCCGATTGGTAGGCTTCGTGGAGAGTGTCACTCGAGCGAGTTTGCTTCCAGTAGCACCAGCAGCTCCTCAGGCTGGAGGAGGGGTTCAGACTCCTACTACGTACTCCGGAGTAGGTAGCTTCCCAGGTTTAGGTTCCAGTGGTTCAGCCAGTCGTGGCAGGTCAGCCGGGTATAGTGGCTCAGACCGGGAGTGAGATCACTTTTCGGGAGGCGGCCAATGTGGGCCGTAGAGTTGAGATAGTTCTGCCATAGGGAGGTGGTCATGGGTCGGATAAGAGGCCCCGTCATGCAGGCAGATTCAGTGGTACCTCGTCAGGAGGTAGAGGTTCTTATGGTAGAGGCCATCCTCGTAGGCCCTTTCAGTCAGCTCTCCAGGTCACTCATGGTACTTCAGGTGGCCATTCAGGTCGACAGGGTCAGTCTCCGTTTCCTCAGCTACAACAATCAAGTGGATGCTATGAGTGTGGTGAGCATGGTCACCTCAGGAGGGCTTGCCCGAGATTGAGGGGTGCTCAGTCGCAGTAGTCGAGGTCTTGCCACGCTTGTGGTGACCCGAGGCACATTGTCAGATTTTGCCCTCGAGCTTCGAGCAACTTTCAGCATCAGAGTTCTCGTACTAGGATTCAGGCACCAGAGGTTCCACAGCCTGCTCAGCCAGCTAGAGGCGGTGGCAGGGGTGTTAGAGGTAGAGGTCATAGAGGTGGAGCTCAGGCCGCCCGAGGTCGAGGCCAGCCAGCAGCCAGGCCAGAAGCCGAGTCTTCAGATGCAGACATCACAGGTACTATTCTGAAATGCTTCAGTGCTATTTGACCCTCGGTCTACGTATTCGTATGTGTCATCTTATTTTGCACCGTACCTGGTCATGCCTAGTGATGCTTTGAGTATTCCTGTTTATGTATCTACACCGGTGTGTGGTTCTATTGTGTTTGATCAAGTTCATCGCTCTTGTGTTGTGGAGATCGGGGGTCTTGAGACCCGTGTTGATTTGTTGCTTTTAGGCATGGTCGACTTCGATGTCATACTAGGGATGGACTGGTTGTCCCCGTATCACGCTATCTTGGACTGCCATGCCAAGACTGTGACCTTAGCTTTACCGGGTATGCCTTATTTAGAGTGGAGAGGGACTCATGGACATTCTACCCGCAATGCTATTTTGTATGTGAAGGCTCGGCGTATGGTCGAGAAGGGGTGTTTGGCCTATTTAACCTATGTTCGTGATTCTAGTGCTGAGGTTCCCTCTATTGAGTCTGTGCCCGTTGTTTGTGAGTTCCCTGATGTTTTTCTCTCAGACCTGCCGGGTATGCCACCCGACAGGGATATTGATTTCTGCATTGATCTGGTTCCGGGCACCCAGCCCATTTCTACCTCGCCAGAGTTGAAAGAGTTAAAGGATCAGTTGCAGGATTTGCTTGAGAAGGGTTCCACTAGACCCAGCATTTTCTTTGGGATGCGCCGATGTTGTTTGTGAAGAAAAAGGATGGTTCGATGAGGATGTGCATTGATTACCGGCAATTGAGCAAGGTTACAATCAAGAATAGGTATCTATTTCCGAGGATTGATGATTGGTTTGATCAGCTTCGGGGTGCTAAGGTATTTTCAAAGATTGACTTGAGATCTGGCTACCATCAGTTGAGAATTAGGGCATCCGATGTCCCTAAGACAGCCTTCCGCACTCGGTATGGGCATTATGGGTTCTTGGTTATGTCATTTGGGTTAACAAATGCCCTAGCAGCTTTCATGGACTTGATGAACCGAGTGTTCAGGCCTTATTTGGATTCATTCGTGATAGTGTTCGTTGATGATATATTGATATACTCCCGCAGCCAGGAGGAGCACGAGCAGCACCTTAGAGTGGTTCTTCAGACCCTGAGGGATAGCCAGTTATATTCCAAGTTCTCCAAATGTGAGTTCTGGCTAAGTTCAGTTGCATTTCTGGGTCATGTTGTATCAGCTGAGGGTATTCAGGTGGACCCAGAGAAGATAGAGGCAGTCAAGAACTGGCCTAGACCAGCATCAACTACAATGATTCGGAGTTTCTTAGGGTTGGCAGGCTACTACAGACGGTTCGTGGAGGGGTTTTCATCCATTGCAGCCCCGATGACCAGATTGACCCAGAAGGGTGCCCAGTTCAGATGGCCGGATGAGTGTGAGGCGAGCTTTCAGAAGCTCAAGACAGCTCTGACTACGGCACCGGTGTTAGTTTTTCCCACAGGTTCAGGGCTTTATACAGTCTATTGTGATGCTTCCCGTGTTGGGCTTGGTGCAGTGTTGATGCAGGATGGCAAGGTCATTGCCTATGCTTCGAGGCAGTTGAAGAAGAACTATCCGGTTCATGATCTAGAGTTGGCAGCCATAGTTCACGCATTGAAGATTTGGAGGCACTATCTGTATGGCGTGGCATGTGAGGTGTTCACTGATCACAAGAGTCTTCAGTACTTGTTCAAGCAAAAGGAGTTGAATTTGAGGCTGTAGGGTCGAGTTTGTGTGCCTATTGTGGATGGACTTCGAGAGTTGATTTTAGAGGAGGCCCATGGTTCCCGGTACTCTATTCATCCGGGCGCCGCGATGATGTATCAGGATTTGCGGCAGCATTGTTGGTGGCATAGAATGAAGAAGGATGTTGTTGCATATGTGGCTCGATGTTTGAATTGTCAGCAGGTTAAGAATGAGCATCAGAGGACTGGTGGATGGTTTCAGAGGATTGAGCTTCCCGAGTGGAAGTGGGAGCGGGTCACTATGGATTTCGTTGTTGGACTCCCGCAGACCCAGAAGAAGTTCGATGCAGTTTGGGTCATTGTTGATAGGCTGACCAAGTCAGCGCATTTCATTCCTGTGGCAGTCTCCTATTCATCCGAGAGCTTAGCTGAGATCTATATCCGGGAGATTGTTCGCCTTCATGGTCTGCCGGTATCTATCATTTCGGACCGGGGTACGCAGTTTACCTCGCGCTTCTGGGGAGCAGTCCAGTGAGAGTTGGGCACATGGGTTAAGTTGAGTACAGCATTTCATCCCCGGATGGACGGTCAGTCCGACCGGACTATTCATATTCTAGAGGATATGCTTCGAGCTTGTGTTATTGACTTTGGTGGTTCGTGGGATCAGTTCTTGCCTTTAGCGGAGTTTGCCTACAACAACAGCTACCAGTCGAGCATCCAAATGGCTCCTTATGAGGCTTTATATGGTAGGCGGTGTCGGTCTCCGGTTGGATGGTTTGAGCCGGGAGAGGCTCGGTTGATAGGGACGGATTTGGTTCAGGAGGCCTTGGACAAGGTCAAGATCATTCAGGATAGACTTCGTCAGCTCAGTCTAGGCAAAAGAGCTATGCAGATCGTAAGGTTCGAGATGTAGCTTTCATGGTTGGTGAGCGGGTATTGCTCTGAGTGTCGCCTATGAAGGGCGTGATGAGGTTTGGGAAGAAGGGCAAGCTTAGCCCTAGGTTCATTGGTCTGTTTGAGATTCTTGATCGAGTGGGAGAGGTGGCTTATAGACTTGCATTGCCACCTAGCTTATTAGTCGTGCATCCAGTTTTCCATGTATCCATGCTTCGGAGGTATCACGGCGATCCAGCCCACGTGTTAGATTTCAGCAGTGTCCAGTTGGACAAGGATTTGTCTTATGAGGAGGAGCCGGTAGCTATTCTAGACCGGCAGGTTCGTTAGTTGAGATCCAAGAGTTTTCCTTTTGTTCGTGTTCGGTGGAGAGGTCAGCATCCTGAGGCAATGACCTGGGAGTCCGAGTCCGATATGCGGAGGCGTTATCCTCATCTTTTTCCCGACTCAGGTACTTCTTTCTTTAGTCCGTTCGAGGACGAACGGTTGTTTTAGAGGTGGAGAATGTGACGACCCCAAGGGTCATCACCTGTTTTCTTACTCATTCCGTGCTTCCGAGGCCTTGAAAACCTCATTTAGGGTTGTCTCGATTTGCGTGCGCAGTCCAGGCGCGTAGCCGGAAAGCTTAAATATGAATTCTGTGAGAAAAAAATGCTAAATTTTGATATTTAATTGATTAAATTTGACTTCGGTCAACATTTTTGGGCAAACGGACCCGGACCCGTGATTTGACGGTCCCGGAGGGTCCGTAGGAAAATATGGGACTTGGGCGTATGCCCGGAATCGAATTCCGAGGTCCCAGGCCCGAGAAATGAATTTTTGAGTGAAATTGTTTTCTGAAAATAATTAAGGAAATTGGAAGTGAAATTTGATTAAAAGACTATGGTATCGGGCTCGTATTTTGGTTCCGGCGCCCGGTACAATTCTTATATATGGTTTAAGCGCTTTCTGTAAAGTTTGGTTGAAAACGGACATCGTTTGACGTGTTTCAGACTTAAAATGGAAATTTGATATTTTATGAAAATTTGGGAAGAAATCATGAGTTTTGAGGCTTGATTCGATGTATATGATGTTATTTTGGTGATTTGATCGCACGGATAAGTCCGTAGGATGTTTTTGAGGTTGTGTGCATATTTGGTTTGGAGCCCCGAAGGCTCGGGTGAGTTTTGGATAGGCCACGGATTGCATTTTTGAACTTTGGAAAAATCTGGTATGCTCAGCTCTGTGATCTTCGCTTTTGCGAAGTATATCTCGCAATTGCGAGCTCGCAAATGCGAGCTTTGCTTCGCAATTGCGAAAATTGCGATTTTGGCCTACTGATCGCAAATGCGATCTTTTTGTTCGCAAATGCGAAAATAGGGAGGTCGCAAATGCGACTTTTCCTTCGCAAATGCGAGATCTGGGAAAAGGGAAGGGTTCGCAAATGCGAACCCAGCTTCGCAATTCCCATAAATGGTCGGGGTTCGCAAGTTCGCAAATCCCATATCTGAGGCCCAGCAAATTTTATACTTAGTCGAATTTGAACCATTTTTTACCATTCTTTCAAAACCCAAACTCTTTAGGCGATTTTTCAAGAACAAGTTTCATTCCAAATCATTTGTAAGTCGATTTTTACTCAATTCTTTCAATCATTAACATCATTTAACATGTTTTCAACTTAAAATCAATGGTTTTCATGGGTGAAATTGGGGGTTTTGGGTAGAACATAGGGTTTTCAAAACTTGGGGATTTGGACCTCAATTTGAGGTCCGATTTCAAAACAAATTACATATTGAGTTTGTGGGGGAATGGGTAACCAGGTTTTGGTTCGAACTTCGAGTTTTGACCACGTGGGCCCGGGGGCGATTTTTGAAATTTTGGGAAAATTTTTGGGAAATTCATTTTTATGCATTCAAATTGATTCATTTAGTGTTTATTAAGGCAATTAAGTAATTTGTGGCTAGATTCGAGCGGATTGGAGGTGGAATCATGGGGTGAAGCGATAGTTGAGGTTTGAGTGGAATTCAAGGCATCGAGGTAAGTGTTTGGTTTAACCCTAGCTTGAGGGATTAAGAGTTGAGTCATAATTGCTACTTGTTTGTGTTGGGTACAACGTATGGGCATGGTGACGAGTATCCATGCGTCGGTGTCAAGCATGACCGTGAGTCTTAATTTGATAATTGTGTACCCTACCGTGAGTCTTAATTTGATAATTGTGTACCCTTGTTTGATCCTATGAACGTTGTGATTAAATATTGGTATTAGTTGTGCCAGGAAAAAGTTGAATAGGATTGGTTATAGCTGACTCTCCCTTGTCGGGATGTTTGACTTGTTGTTATAGTTCCCTTGCCGGGAAAGAGTATTAATTTGATTGTTCCCTTGCCAGGATTGTATTGTGTATTGTGTTGAAAGTAAAGGGAGCGGGTGGTACGCCTACCACAAGTGATATTAAAATGGGAACGGGTGGTACGCCTACAACAAATGATATACTGAAATGGGAGCGAGTGGTACGCCTACCACAAATGATATATTGAAATGAGAGCGAGTGGTACGCCTACCACAAATGAAATATTGAAATGGGAGCGAGTGGTACACCTACCACAAGTGATATTAAAATGGGAGCGAGTGGTACGCCTACCACAAATGATATTGAAATGGGAGCGAGTAGTACGCCTACCACAAATGATATATTGAAATGGGAGCGAGTGGTATGCCTACCACAAATGAAATATTGAAATGGAAGCGCGTGGTACGCCTATCACAAATGATATTGAAATGGGAGAGAGTGGTACGCCTACCACAAATGATATATTGAAATGGGAGCGGGTGGTACGCCTACCACGAGTGACATTAAAATGGGAGCGGGTGGTACGCCTACCACGAGATATTGAGAAATGGGATCGGGTTGCACGCCTGCAACAAGATCAGTTGAATATGAAAGTTGCCTTATCTTTTCATTATTGTTAGGAGTTAAACTATAGATGTACGTACCATTATTCCTGATATTTTGTTTCTATCGGTCACCCCAAAAGCATGTTCCCTTCCCCAGCTTAAATTGTTATTTTCTTGCTATTTTGTTTCCGTTGTACTTGTATATATATGTCTGCACAGGTTTATCTGGAGTCTGGTCCTAGCCTCGTCACTACCTCGCCGGGGTTAGGCCAGACACTTACCAGCACATGGGGTCGGTTGTGCTGATGCTACACTCTGTGCTAATTGCACAGGTCCAGGTTTCGGGCAGCAGCAGCAGCAGTATTAGTACGGGAGTAGGCCTCCAGCCCGGTGAGACCCGAGGTAGCCTTGTATGCGTCTGCAAGCCCGGCGTCTCCCTTATTCTCTCTTTTTAGCCTGTTGCCTCATTGTATTCGAGACAAACAACTAATGTTTTCTTTCAGACGTTTGTGTTTAGTATTTCTTAGCAGTTCGTGAGTATTGTGACACCAGTCTTGGGTAGAGGATTATATTGACTATTCCGCATGTTGATTCAGTTTCTATAATTAAGACTTCCGCTACTATTTAATTTCATTATTTTTATATTTTTGCCATGAATTGTTAAAAGGGATTATGTTTTAAACGGAAAGTAATTAATAATTTGGCTTGCCTAGCTTCTACGAGTAGGCGTCATCACGACTCCGGAGGGTGAGAAATTCGGGCCGTGACAGCAGTTAACCTCGCATTTCTGGAGGGCAGTTCAGCATGAGTTGGGTACTCGAGTCGAGTTGAGCACAACATTTCATCCTCAGAAGGACGGACAGTACGAGCGTACTATTCTGATTTTAGAGGATATGCTCCGAGCATGTGTTATCGACTTTGGAGGCTCGTGGGATCAGTTTTTTCCATTAGCAGAGTTTGCCTACAACAATAGTTACGAGTCGAGCATTCAGATGGCTCCCCATAAGGCTTTATATGGTAGGCGGTGTCGATCGCCAGTTGGGTGGTTCGAGCCGGGAGAGGCTCGGTTGTTGGGTACGGATTTGGTACAGGATCCCTTGGACAAGGTTAAGATCATTCAGGATAGGCTTCGTACAGCTCAGTCCAGGCAAAAGAGTTATGCCGACCGCAAGGTTCGTGATGTGGCATTCATGGTCGAAGAGCGAGTGTTGCTTCGGGTGTCGCCCATGAAGGGCGTGATGAGATTTGGGAAGAAGGGCAAGCTAAGCCCTAGATTCACCGGTCCTTTTGAGATTCTCGATCGAGTGGGAGAGGTGGCTTATAGATTTGCATTTCCACCGAGTTTATCAGCAGTGCATCCAGTGTTTCATGTGTCCATGCTTCGGAAGTATCACGGCCATCCCACGTGTTAAACTTCAGCACTGTCCAGTTGGACAAGGACTTGACCTATGAGGAGGAGCTGGTAGCTATTCTAGACCGACAGATTTTTCAGTTGAGATCGAAGAATTTCCCTTCAGTTCGTGTGCAGTGGAGAGGTCAGCCTGTTGAGGCAGCGACCTGGGAGTCCGAGTCCGATATGCGGAGCCGATATCCTCATCTTTTCACCGACTCAGGTACTTTTCTATGTCCGTTCGAGGACGAAAGGTTTTTTTTAGAGGTGGAGAATGTGATGACCCTAAAGGTCATCTTTTGTTTTAGAAGTCAAATCTGCATCTCGAGGCCTTGAAAATCTCTTTTTGTCTCACCTCGATTTTCGTGCGCAGTTCAGGCGCGTTTCCGGGAAGCTTTTATGTGAAATTTTAGAAAAATAATGAATTTGGTCACTAAAATTGGTTAAAGTTGACTTTGGTCAACTTTCTTGGTAAACGGACTCGGACTCGGACTCGGACCCGTGACGGTCCTGTAAGGTCCGTAGTAAAATATGGGACTTGGGCGTATGCTCGCAATCGAATTCCGAGGTCCCAAGACCGAGAAAAGAATTTTTAAAGAAACTGTTTGCTGGAAAATATAAAGGCTTTTTGAAATGAAATGATGCATTTTCTTGATGGTATCGGGCCCGTATCTTGGTTCCGGAGCCCGGTGCAAGTTTAAAATAATAAATAAGTCGAACCTGTGAAATTTGGTAAGAATCGGAATTGGTTTGGTATAAATCGGACCTATAGTTGAGAAAATGAAAATTTCAATGTTCTTGGGTGATTTCATGAATTTGAGGTTAAATTCGTAGTCGTTGATATTATTTTGATGATTTGATCGCACGAGCAAGTCCGTATGATGTTTTTAGACTTGCGTGCATGTTTGGCTTGGAGCCACGAGGGCTCGGGTGAGTTTTGGATAGGCTAAGGAGTGAATTTCGACTTAGGAAAATTGTTGCAGGTTGCAGATCTGGTATTGGCCTCTGATCTCGCAATTGCGAGATCAGGGATCGCAATTGCAAAGTCTGCTAGGATGGGAATTGCGATGGGCTGATCGCAATTGCGAAATAAGCCCTGGACAGTCTTGCTTGCATTTGCGAGCATTTCTTCGCAAATGCGAAGACCTCAGTAAGTCCCCAGTTGTCGCAAATGCGACAAATTCTTCGCAATTGCGAAGATAGCAGGGTCCTAAAGGGTTCGCAATTGCGAACCCCTGGTCGCAATTGCGACATCTGAGACCTATAAGTGGGATTTAAGACGGGATTCTTCTTCATTTTTACAACTTTTCAAAACCTAAACATCACATAGGCGATTTTCCAAAGAGAGATTCTTCCCCAAATCATAGGTAAACAACTTCTAACTTATTTTCTTCAATCTATAACATCTTTTACATGATTTCACTTCAAAATCTGGGGTTTTTCATGGGAAATTGGGTGTTTTTGGGTAGAAGTTAGAATTTTCAAATTTTGGGGATTTGGACCTCGATTTGAGGTCCGATTTCAAAACTAATTACATATTTGAGTTCGTCAGTAAATGGTTGATCAGGTTTTGGTTCGAACTTCGGGTTTTGACCAAGCGGGCCCGGGGTCGATTTTTGACTTTTTGGGGAAAACAATGAGAAAACTATTTTCATGCATTAGAATTGGTTTATTTAGCATTTATTGATATCTTTAAGTAATTTGTGGCTAGATACAAGCGAATTGGAAGTGGAACCGAGAGGTAAAGCGGTAGTAGAGGCTTAATTTGTCCATGGAATCGAGGTAAGTGTTTGGCTTAACCTTAGCTTGAGGGAATAGGAGTTGTGGTCTATTTGCTATGTGTTTTTATCGAGTACGACGTATAGGTGTGGTGACGAGTATCTATACGTTGGTGTCAAGCATGCCCGTGAGTCTTATACCATGATTGTTGTGACTCTATTATGTATCGATCATGCTCAAATTGATGATTATTAATATTGAACAAAGCTTATGAAAGTTTCTTGGTAATTGACTATTGTTGAGTATTGACTCAAATTGAAGTTTTATTTTGTAAAGAGATTGTTGAAACGAGATTGATTATAGCTGAATCCCTTGCCGGGACAATTGTTGATATTGTTGATTCCATTGCCGGAATATTATTATTGATATTGTTGATTCCTTGCCGGGATATTATTGTTGATATTGTTGATTCCCTTGCAGGAATATTATTGTTGATATTGTTGACTCCCTTGCCGGGACATATTGTTATCTTTTGTTTGGGTGAGGAAGAGTGTAAAACACGAAGGGTGATGCCGTGCATGATATTGTGAGAGAGTGTAAAGCACGAAGGGTGATGCCGTGCCGATATTATGAGTGTTAATGCACGAAGGGCGATGTCGTGCCATGAATTGAGAGTTAATGCACGAAGGGTGATGCCGTGCCGATATTGTGAGGAATAATGCACGAAGGGTGATGTCGTGCCATGATTATGTGAGGTAATGCACGAAGGGTGATGCCGTGCCGATTCTATTGATTCATATGGTGAGGACGAGAGTAAAAGCACGAAGGGTGATGCCGTGCACGTGTTACCATTTCATTATTCTTGTTGATTTATATATGATGTTCATTATGCTTCCTTATTGGTTTACTGTTAGAATCTGATATTCCTCGCAACTTGTCCCCTTCCCACCTTATTCTGTTGATTTTTGTTATCATGTTTCTGCTTGTATCTGACTTATCTGCACAGGTATATATGATTGTCGTGTCCTAGCCTCGTCACTACTTTGTCGAGGTTAGGCTCGACACTTACTCAGTACATGGGGTCGGTTGTACTGATACTACACTCTGCACTCTATTATGCAGATTTCGGTACGGGACCCAGTGAGTAGCTGAGGTAGCTGCCTTCAGTCTAGGGAGACCAAGGTAGATTTGTTGGCGTCCGCAGAGCCTAAAGTCTCCCTTCCCTGTTTAGCTTTTCTGCTATCTCTTTTCATTCCAAGAATAGTTGTACTTTTCTTTCCAGACTTGTATTTATAGTAAAAATCTTAGTCGTTCGTGAATTTGTGACACCAGATTCGTGGGTAGACATGTATTGGAGTATTTGGATTTATTTTAACTCTTCCGCACTTATCATCTGTTTAGCTTTAGTTTCTGTTTATAATTAGTTGGGTTGATTGTTATTGAGTAGAACCGTAATAATTGGCTTGCCTGGCTTTCACGAGTAGGTGCCATCACGACTCCCGAGGATGGAAAATCCCGATCGTGACATTTCCTAGCTTCTTTTGTTTCCTTGATTGATTTTATTTGTTACATCTAATTTATTAAACCAGAGAAAGGGTAATGAGTGTTTAGTGGTGATTTGAAAATTATGATTTGCTTGGAGGAAATAAATAAAGAAGAGAAAAGTATGATTTGGCACAAATTCACGCGCCTATGGAAAGGTGAGAAATACATTTTATTGGTCATTTAGCAAATTGTGTTTCATAGGCACACATTGAGTATATTTTATGTGTCTAATAAGATTTCTATTATTAAGATATCTAGATGAAAAGTCATGACAATTTTTTTTTTGGTTTTACAAGTTAAGAGGACTCTCTATGTATTCAGCCAAATAAGAATAAAAATAATTTTTCCCTCGATTTGTGCGTGTCATTCTTGCGCAAGGGCCATGCTAATCTTCTCTGTATCGTTCTAGTTTTATCGGATGTCTCCGAAGGGACGATGAAAAGTCGTGACAAGTTTTTTTTTGGGTTTTACATTTTTTTTTCGAGGGGTGCGCCAGGCTTGGGTTGTAGTGCAAAGCTTAGGCGACGCATGAAGGACCGAATAGCAAGCTACCATAATGGACCTTCCCCCTTAAAAAATTGAGTTAATATCGTGTGGGCCGATGGTCACATATCTATCTATAAAGAATAGGAGAAGCAAAAGCACTACATTAAGACAAGTGTAACCACAAAAAACCAAGTGGCATTGTTAAAACAAAATAAACTACTTTTTAACTATTTTTTTTAATTTTAAATTTTAAATTAATTGGTTACACTACTTGAATTAATAAACATAGATATTTTATAATTATCAATAAAAAACGAAAATACAAAAAAATATTTTACTCATACAAATTGGAGTTTTAAAACTATTTTACAATAAAAAAACAAAAAAAAATAAAAAATAAAAAATTACCAATTCAAATTGGAGAGTAATTTCTTCCTAATATAGTAGTAATAGTGTGCGTGTGTGTGTATATATATATATGGGAGTAGTTATTATACTAAATTGATAATTTATTAATAATTCATATGTCAATTTAACAATATTAAGTAATGGATAATACAATTAGATAACCAAGAAACAAATATATATANTATATATATATATAAAACTTATAAAAATAATTAAAATTATTATAAGAAAAGCCGTATATATACACATAACTAAAATCATAATAAACAAATAGTCATAAATGAAGAATACTAAAAAATAAACAAATCAAATGATATCGTAAAAGTACATATACCAATTAAATTTCTCATCTAGGAAAATTTATTTAATAAATAGAACTCATAATTTCATAATGAAAAATACAAAAATATAAAGAAACTATTAGGATATTATACATAAGATAATATATTATATATAAAACACATTTCATTAATTTTTAAAAATATTAGTACGTTTTTTATAAAAAATAATAAAAGGCTTATCTCTTTATACTTTTGATGAATTCAAAATTATAATTTAGTAAAAAAATGATATTATTTAAATTTTCAGTAAATATAAAATAATAAAACTAATCAAATGTTATAGTAGAAATGAATGTACGAAAAGGGTTGCATAAAGATAATTTTATAATATTATATTTTGAATTAATTAATA